>NC_061116.1:84031249-84296430 GCF_002878395.1 Capsicum annuum | reverse complement strand
ATGTCCTAGGGAAAAGATACTTGTTATTGATTGTTACCTTATTTAACTGTCGATAGTCAATGCACATCCAAAAGGAACCATCTTTCTTGCGAATGAACAAACCGGGTTCACCCTACGGAGATATAATAGAATGAATAAATACCTTATCCAGAAGAATCTTTAGTTTCTCCTTGAGTTTCCTTAATACATCCAAAGCCATTCTATTAGAAAGAATAGATATTGGATGAGTGTCTTGGAGAAAATCAATACCAAACTCTATTTCCCTATCTAGAGGAATACTAGGAAGATCATCCGAAAAGGCATCAGGAAACTAATTAACCATAGGGACCGAATGAAAAAAAGGACCTTTTGAGTTAGAATTTTTAACCTAGACTACGTGATAAAGATACCCTTTTGATATTAACCGTCGAGCTCAAAGTTAAGAAATGAACCTCCCCCTAGGAGCTAGAGAACCAACCTCCCACTCTATAATTTGTTCACTATTAAAACTAAAGACAACCTTTTGAGCCTGACAATCTAGGGACACATAATAAGAATATAACCAATTCATCCCTAGAATAACATCAAAATCAACCATATCCAGTTAAAACAAATTCATCAAAGTCTTTCTACCACCAATAGACACCACACACCCCTTATAGACTCTTTCAGCAATAATCGAGTCACCTACTAGGGAAATATCAGAAAAAATATCCAAAATAATTTTAGGATCAAAACCAATACATACAGCCACAAATGGGGTCACAAAGGAAAGGGTTCACCCCGGATCAAGCAGACAATACACATAACAAGAAAAGAGTTGTAATGTACTAGTAATGACATTAGGAGATACCTTATATTCCTGTTGAGATGCAAAAACATACAACCTATTTTGGCCAACACTAGAACCAGGAGAAGTAATCGACGCAGAAGCAACACCACTAGGTATAGGAGCAGAATATGAAGCAACCAAAATGCATTATTTTCTCCTATACCAATCTTATTAATTAGTAAACTCCTATGAAGATAGCCTGGCAAGCCATACTTGGATCACCTGTCCCTTCCTTCATTAAAATTACTCTGATGAGGAAAACCACATAATCGATAAGTAGTGTATAAAGAAACCAACTGACCCCCACTATCCTAAGATTGTGCACCATGTTCCTAAAATTTATCACCATCTTACTGACGCCTATCACCTAACTACTTTGGATAAGGAGCACTAGTAGTAGAAAAAGAACCAAAACATTCCCACTTCTTTTTTGGCCATGACCTCCCTTCCAACCATATTGCGACTGAGTACCTCCCTGGTCAAAAAAACTTATCCTCTTACCATGCCTATCTCGAAACTCCAGCTATTTTCTCTTCTCAGGCTCTACTTGCTACATATGGAAAATCAAACTAGAAATGTCCATATCTTTAATCAATAAAGAAGCCTTGCATTATAAGATCAAATCCTAAGATAGACCAGAAGCAAACTTTCTCATCCACACTCTCATGTCAACCACCAAATCAAGAGCATAACTTGACAGCTGAATGAACTTCAAGGTGTATTCCTTAATAGATATTCTTCCTTACTTAAGATTAACAAACTGCTCTATCTCCACTTCCCTAGTTTCATGAGGAAAGAAACGATCCAGAAAACTACGAGAAAAAGTATCCTATAATGATGACTCCTCTATATCACCTCTATCCCTATCCCACTCCTCATACCCTTGGTACGCAAAATCTTTGATCTGCTAAGCTGAAAACTTTACACCTTCCACATTAGTAGCCTACATTACACTAAATATCTTCTCTATTTCATCCAAGAAAGCTTAAGGATCCCTCTTTAAATTCACACCAATAAAAGTAGGAGGATTCATCTTTATAAACTAGCTAGCCTTTGTGGCCTCAGCAGACAATCCACCAGACATATCTCGCTCAGCTTAAGCAGCAACTAACTGAGAAATAAAATAAATTATTGGAAAAATTTTGCATTAGTCAGCTCCCTCTAAGAAATACTAGTAACAACTGGAGGATTACCAAAATAATCAGGAATAGAATCTTGAGATCAAAGACGAACTCTAGATGTAGGATGTACCTCATTAACGTCATCCCCAGATGAGAAAGAAGAATTTTCTTATGTTCTAGATCATTGAGGCATAATCTAAAAAGTGAACAACCATGGATTAGAGAAGAATCTTAAACTTAGATCCAAATCTTAAAAATAGAATACCAAGAAAGTAAAATATTCCTGAATGCCCCGTAGCCTATTTCTTATAATCTGGCATGCTATAGAACCCTAAAAGAGACTCTACTAGACACGTCATTGTGGACTCCCAATTAACCATGAACCTAAAGCTCTTATACCAACTTGACATGACCCAAACTAGGGCCTTGTCAAAATGGGTATCCTAAGTCTAACTAGGATCAGAGACCGCACCTGTTTACCAACCCAACCAGCCCACGCATACCTTGAGTCGTCTGAATTCCAAACATATAACAAGATAGCATGATTGGATGGGGACTGACTTTGGGATAAGTTTATCCTTAGACTGACCCAACCAAGCCATCCCATCTGTCATACCATATCGACCAAAGCAACTAAGCCAACCGATACCAAATCAAAGGGCACATTCCAGGACATAACCAAATGGTTTCCAAGACATAATACAATTAATCCCAAAGTTAAATAAGATGGAACAACCAATAGTCTAATCAACCATTGTCAGCCCCAATACCTATACCAATACTTAGGCAAACACCAATACCGATCTCGCCCATACCAACCCATAGCAATACTATAAGGCCGCAAACCAAAAGATTAATTAAATCTGATTGGGATATGGCCCCCACTATAGACAAAACCAAAATCCATAAGTAATCCAAAGTATGAAATAACATCCATGAAATAGAGATTTTTGGATAGATAGAAGCTCAACACTTCAATGCAATAGTTGACCCAAGTATTTGAATGTTAAGAAGGAGGATTAAAATGGTTGGTTCCTACATAGCGTGGGTATACAACTACTTGAAAATGGTTAGTGGAGAATGCTAGCATGAACTCTAGATAAGTATAAAATAATGTCATTTATAAAACCAAGTAAAACCATCCATAATGTATAAAACCATACATATATATAACCATACAGGGATAGGGAATCGGGTTTAGCTTGAATTTGAAATTATTAACCTGGTCATGTGAAACTTAACCATCATAAAACCACCCACAGGCTAAATGGGTCGAGTGTAACCCCCTGAATGGGCCTCAATATATATAGTCGCACGAACCAAATATATCTGAAGAGAAAGTGATTCTAGTATACCCGTTATTCTATATGATACATACATACATATGTTAGGGGATTCCCATATAGCCCTCAAATATATAGACACCAATGCCATTCCTCATTTCAAAAAACATGAGTTTCCAGTGTCTATCCTTTGTACTCATAACTTCACGGTTAGCTATCACACCCCTGCCATTACTACATAATTAAAGCCATTACCAAACAACCAAATCATTGTCAATTTATTAACTAAGGCTATTAGATATTGGTATCGTCATACCGAATATAGCTTGCAAGTATTGTACTTAGCCAAAGCTTTTAGTGATCAAGGGATTCCCATGTACCCATAGATCATATTACCCAATTTACTTAGGGGATTCTCATATTCCCCACGAGTAGGTTTATTAAGCTAGACCATTCCTTTAAACAATTCCAAAACTATTTAATCCATTTAGGGTACAATTACCAAGTATAAACCATGCATAAGTTCTATTAAAAATCCAATAATATAGTGAAAAAATTGTTATAGGTATTTTATCAAACACATTGGGAGCATAGTATTTCCAAAATAATTTCAATTATCAATATCCATTCCCATGTAATCCAATTATTTGAAACCACCATTAAATCATATAAAAGCACAATTAAAGCATAAGGAAACCATAACCAAGAATTTATAAATAATATCCCCAAATCATATTTGAAAACCCAAACCATACAATATTAAAACCATGCCTTTAGTTGGAACTAACAATGAGGGAAGAGAACATTCCTTAAACCAAGATGATGATGGAGAGAAATCACCAATACAAGCCCCAAATCAGTCCCTACGGTGAAACCCTATCTTTCTTTGCCCAAGAACTCTAGATAGGATTTAAAAGCATTTTTTAAGTGTTTTAAGAATAGAATAATAGGTTAAATAACCCCTAATAGGGATATAATTTATGGGACCTTATTACGATAATTGGGTAAATATCCAGATTGCCTTCACTTGAACTACATTAAAGTCCTATGATAGGGTACAAAATGAGTTGTACCCATATCTTATACCCTAGGCCTTCCTTCTTGGACCCAATATTTTCCGAGGTATGACACACCTAAAACCAAGTCACATTTTAGTGTATAACTGGTAATCATAAACTGTACCCCTATCAGAATAGAATCCCAAGAGGATTGAACACTGTCTCTTATACAAGTCCATGGTATGACTCGTATCCTCACTTATGGCTTATGGTATTAAACTCATACTCAGATCTAACTGAAGTCACTATGTGTAAGGTTAAGTGAATGAACCAAATAACATGTATCCACCAATACGACTTGTACCACATATTCGTACCCATTCTAGTAACTAAAATCCATTCTACCAAGCATCACTGATCAATATACGACTGAACCATACCACTCATACCCTAGTTTATGACTCGTACCTCATAGTCATATCAAAACATGAAGCCAGAAATCCAAGAAATTTTCTAAGGGTCAAAACCCAGGGTGTCATAAGAACCTGTGAGGGACTTAGTGAAATTATCTACAAGTTGATCGCCTAATTTTACAAATTTTGTTGCAATATTTATGGAAAGTATCGTCTCTCTTAAAAATTAGAAATCAACCTCAATGTGCATTTTCTCTCATAAAATACTTAATTTGATGTTATATGAAGATCCGTTTAGATATCACACACAAGTTTTATTTCACCAATTTCTCCAAATTGTAACTCTCTCAGCGACCGTTTAATCCAAACTAGGTCACAAATGGCTACTACCATTACTTCATATTCTACTTCCATACTAGATCAAGATACCATACTCTATTTCTTACTCTTCCAGGACACTTATAGTACCTTATATTAAAATATAATAACCAATTGTGGAACACTTATCACAAAGTGATCGTTGCCAATCAGTGTATGTATATCCAATGATTTTCTTATGACCATGATCCCCAAAGAGTATTCATTTACATAGAGATGACTTAATATATCACACAATGCACCTCAGTAGACTAAAGTATTTTTTAAGTATTGAAGTTGGTCAGTCCAGATCAGGTTTGTAATTTTTCAATACAAATATGCCTTAAATATTATTGAGGAGACAGAAATGATGGGATGTAAACCTATTGACACTCCTATCAATATAAATACTACACTCCTTCCAGTATAAGGGATCTACCTAATGATCTTAAAAGATATAGGTGTATAGTTAGTAAGATGAATTATCTCAAAGTGACTAGACATAACATTTCTATCATGTGAGTGTTGTAAATCAATTTATGGATTCTACCTTTGATGTCATTAGGATGTAGTTATTTGCATTGTGTGATACATTAAATCGGTTTTAGGAAAAGGAATACTCTTTGAGGATCGAGGTCATGAGTAGATCATTGGACATATATGCTCTAATTGGGAAAGATCACCTTATGATAGCATTCTAAATATGAATATTATGTTTTAATAGGAGGTAATTTGCTTTTCTAGAAGAGAAAGACTCCAATAACTATTTCCAAATTCTGATGATAGTTTTGTCCATATTTCAATCACCAAAATTAGGGTTCTGACAACTTTGAGAGGTCTAGTTCAAGAAACTTTTTTTCAGTGAGGTTGTCTCTTTATTTTGAGGTTGTCTATGAAGTTATTTATTGATTCTGACAAGTTTCTGGATATCAAAACTAATTTTTTGGTGATAACCACCTATTTTTCAGATTTTGGCAATGTACTTCTATATTTTTTGCTTGATTTAGTCCTGTGTAATTATGAACCCTTAATGAGGAGATTAGGAAATCAAACATCTTAGTCCATGAAGAATTAACAAGGGGGAGGCCATTTTGATAGATATTGACCAAGGTGTAGTTTTTGTAATAGGCTTGTACACACTCGTGACATATGCTATTCTCGACCAAAGTTTAGGTATTGTAATAAGCTTGGACATACTCATAAAATATGTTATCCTTTGCATGGTAAAAATGCTCATGTTGCTCAGTCTAACAGCACAGGTAATTAATATGTGTAGTTATCTGAGAAGGAATATAATAAGTATCTTCAATATCAATCAAGTAAGTAAATATATCTACCAACGACCTCAACTGCACATTCTCCTACCTTTGGCTCATGGTTTGTGGACTCTAGTTCTTATGATCATATATCTGGTGATAAATTAATTGTATCAAATATTATTTATTCATAATCTCTTGCAACTATCATTATAGACAATGGTAACTAAACTAAAGAAAAACGAGTTGGACAAGATAATCACCTATCCACTCTCACTGTAAATTCGAGTCTTTATGTTTTGAGTTGACCTTTGAATCTTTCATTGGTTAGTCATTTGACTCATTCCCTAAATTATGGCATACTATTTCTTCAGGACTCTTTTATCATACATGATCGTAGTACGGGATAATATTTTGTATAGGATGTGAATCACAAGGCCTATACTACCTTACCTCTCCTAACTCTGCCATAGAATGTCCAGTTATATCCTCATTAGATTATGAGTTATGGCAATTTAGAAAATATACTCAAACTACCTTTTAATATAGTATTGAGAATCATGCAAAGTCAATATTTTTCTTGCTTTACTCTTATATTTGAGATCTTAGTAGAATCAGTTCAACCTAATTTTTCTGTTATTTTGTTATCTTCATTGATAATTATTCAAGATGTACTTGAATTTACTTAATGAAATATCACTCTAAATTGTTTCATTTATTCAAGAGTTATTGTGATAAAATACAAAATCAATTTAGTGTCTTTATTTCTACCTTTCATACTGACAATACCTTACAATATATGTCCACTCAATTTTAACAATTGTTGACTCATCATGGAATTATTCATCATACATATTATCCATATACCCACAATAGAATGGAATCGTAGAAAGGAAGAAAAGGCATCTTATTGAGACTACCCACATTATTCTCATTCAATCACATATTCCACTACACTTTAGGGAAATGCACTTATTGGATCTTGCTATTTAATTAATAAAATTCCCTTACATTCCATTCAAAATCAAATTCCTTATTCAATATAATTTCCTCAATCATATCTATACTCTTTTCCCCCTCGTGTCTTTGATAGTTCATGTTTTCTCAAACTTTAACCCTGGGGAAAGATAAATTAATCTCTCTTGCTCTCAAATAAATCTTTCTTGGTTATTCTCGATCATTAAAGGGATATCAATGCTACTCATTACATCTTCATTGGCACCTTATATCATTTGATGTCAAATTCTTTAAGTCTCAACCTTATTTACAACTTCTTCTAATCCTGCTCATCCTAACATGTCTGAGGTCTTACCTATATCAAAGTTTAAGGATCCCACCATTACATATATATTTGTATCTATAGTGACACCAATCTTACCTATACCAAATTTTGAGGAATCTACAATACCTTTTGTAACCCCAACAAGAACCACCAAAAAATAGTGCCTCATGCACTCTCACGTGCTAAAAAGGTGTAATTTTTTATGAGATTTGTGTCATGCACCCAAAATTCCAATCATATTAGATTCATCTAGATCTGTATTATTTGCTGTGTCTCTTTCAATTTCCAAGACTTGTGTACACAACATCACCAAATAGAAGATGACATAAATCAAATACTGGAAATTGACACATAATGACTAAGATTTTTTTTTTTGAAGTTTCTTACCAATACTCTGATACCCGGTGAGAAACAAAGAAGAAAATAATAATGAATTGAGTATATAAATTATTATATTGAGATCTTCTTTATAGATACTACACTAGACTACTTTTCCAACCAGGGTACCATTATTACAATCCTTTTTCACATAGGATTCAATATACTATACCTATTCCTACTTATATACTAAAACATGTGATCTATTGAAAGATTTGACTATACTATAAAAAGTGCCACATATAAAAAGTGGTGGAGGATTATTCTAGCTTTCTAATAATGGACTATGTGGATGAAAAACAATAACAGATGTTTTAAATAGAGGAGTATCTTCATACAAGAAGTTAAAGTGAATTGTGTTTTATTTAAATTACTATTTTCGGTGTAAATAGTCTTCTATAGGGGATGAAAAATCTCCTCTATAATATTTCGAAGCCATGTAAAGTACACAAGGATTGTAGCTTGTAAATATTGCTGCCAGCATAGTTTTTATGTTGATAACCGAAATATTATTTTGCGAATTGACTTGGTTTTAATTTCCAACATCAAACTATCCATAATAGATTTGTATAATATAATTAAGGTTTTGTCTTCAATTTTTTGTTTTTGATGGGAATTATCTCTCAACAAATTCCTAGATACTATCAACATCAATGTAGTTGGGTACATAAAGTGACTAATAATTTATTTACTAATTAATTAGGGTAACATGTAAATTAGAATAGAATTATTGAGATTTTAAAGTGGAGAAATGTAATGCCCCAAGAATACCCCATGGACTTCACACTGTGCTTAGGAACACAAGTGATCCCAAGCTAACCTTTGTACAGGCATAACTCATGAGGAACCGAATGAAATACATAAATCTTAATGAAATAAGCAGAAGAAAAATATTTTTGGAATATGATCAATACAAATAATATTAAAATGATTACAACTCTAATTATACAAGACAAAACTGCAATCAAATACATTAACTCTATTGACTGTCTATGAAGCCTCCACTAGTATTGACTATAGGTAGTCGGGACATGACCCCAAACTATCCCGAATCAACACGACTGAATAAAGAAAGAAAAAGGCTACTCGAACCCTTGAATCAAAAGGGCCTATCACCTGCTGACTGGAAGCTGCAACTGTCAGATTATGAATATGCATGCTACAACTTGTACCTACATTATTAAACAATGTAGCACATAGACGTATATGTGGTTTAGTACTTTTGGAATGTACTGAGCATGTGGGGTGAATGCATAAGTAAAACAATATCTCAATGTTTATATAAACTTGTAAAAAGATGCATGCTAAATGTAAATGACTCACACTGGCTTGAATAAATGATAGTTGAAAATCATAAATCATGAATAATAAAGCATACTATATAAATCTTGTGAGCATTAACACTTAGTTCTAAAATTTGTACTTTTTTATTAGTGAAAAAATAGGACTAAAGTTAGGTCTATTTTCAAATCATACAGGATAAGTGTAAAAAGGACTCACCTTTATATCTGTAACTTGAAATCTAAATCTCAAAGCTAATAGCTAATGTAAAACAATATCTGAATAAAATTGTAAGCCTTTACACTTCGTTTCTAAAAGTTGTTTTGTTATTTTGTTTTAGGATAGAGAGTTTCTTTTAAAAGCTTTTCTGTTAGAAAGGTTATTCTAACCGACATAAACCATATGAGCTATCATGGAGTCCAATGTCTAGTTGCCCTAAGGGTAAAACCTCATGTTAGGGAGGGGTGTCATACTCTTACCAAGGAGTATAACCTGAGCTGAGTGATCACAATTTGTATCCGCATCCATATAAATAGGAATAATCTATATATGTACCTACGTTGGCTTTTAGTTTTGGGGCATATGAACTAGGACACATACCCAACTCGGTGCTAAATACTGCTCTTTTTAATCTGTATGTTCATTCTATAGGAAAAATCCACTTAAAAATAGCATAAGGGTTTATAATGAAAACCTGTTATGCATCAATCTGTTTTAAACTATAATCAAAACTAATCAGTGTGGATTCCATATCTTAGCTGAGGATGAAAAGATCAAATCTTGTTTAAAATATAATTACATACTTAGTTAGGAATTCTTAAACATCCTCTTTATAGAAATATCAAGAATTAAACTTTGGCTTTCAAACCCATTCTTGAAACTCATGTCAACACAAAGTTCATACTCAGTAATATAAATCTTGAAATTCTTTAATAATTCTAGTCAATATAATAAAATTCAATTCTGAATTTGTAAAATCAAGTCACACGCATAATGAGGTGTAAGTAGACATGCAATTCAACATTTAAGTCACTTGTAACATCATAATCTTCAAATAATGATAATTGGGTATGAACCCTACACTGAAAATCATATAATTTCAAGTAAATTTAACTTTAAAAACTAGTTTTTGGCATAAGAACAAAAGAAGTATCCTTGTGCATAACCCCACATACCATAATTTGTTTGATTTTGAAATAGAAAGCTTTACTTGGAAGCCTTGGGAGTGGTCTTGAATGCTTTTCTTAAACTTCTTGAATTAGGAACCTTAAATTCTTGATTTTTCTTGAAGAGGAGGTGATGGAATGGATGATCTTAAAGGGGATTGATTAGGGATTGTTCTTGGGATTAAAATAACAGAATGAGGGCAAATAATTCCCTAGTAGATGCTTAAAATCTTGTTTATTCGACTTGGATTGAGGTAGAAAAAGACCCAATTGCCCCTCATTCATTTAAAACAAAAATTAGTAACTAGAATTGTGGTTTGAAGGTTCACTGCGACACGGTATAATCGCGGTCGATTACTGCCTTACACGAAAAATTCCATAACTTTTTACTCGAGTATTAGATTAAGGAGAAATTGGTATTGGTGGAAATATATCTAAATTATCCACAATTTGGTGGGTCTTCAGCTGAAAATTTCTACATACATCAAAAGTTATACACTTTCAAAGTTGACCCTTGTAGAATCCAACATCAAATTTCGACGAATCTAAGGTTCTTGGCTCAACTTGGCTGTAAGTGATTTCTTTGAACACTCTTCACCAAATAAGCACTTCACACACTAGGATAAAGGTCATGATACATGAATTCAATTCATAGATCAAGAACATGACAAATACATCTTCATCACGATGTGATAAGCATCTTATCACTATCCCTGGTATGATGCGGTGTAATTTCATTGAGCTGTTGAAATTAAAATCCGAATGTGGCCCAAAACTCGTCCAAAAATATGAAACTTACCCGAGACATGCTAATTACTCCCCTAAACAAGAATCAATTAAAAAAACTTATGTCTCAGGTTTGGGAAGGTCACTTTAAATCCATAAAAGTTAATAGGCCAAAACATAAGCTAAGTCCCCAACACTTAGCTAAATTTTTAGGCTTTTAGCCTCTTATGCAAGCACTAGGAGCTGAATTGAACTAAGAAAAGTATGGGGTATTATAATATCTCTCCCTTGGGAACATTCGTCCTAGAATGAGAATTGTTAGACTGAGAGTACTGTACTAAGGTAACTGAGGTCATATAGTGAACATGCACGACTTGGAAACAATATTGCATAACAGAGTCTGAAACATAATACATAAATAGAATATCATGAACTAAACTGATTCTTTGAATACATGCAATGCCATGAGATGGTTATAAGGCTAAGATAGATACTAAAGAGTCAACTTATGAGTAACCATTACTCTAGTCTAGATCTGATTTTGTGAAGATACTAACTTGGCTAAAATACTAAGGAAAGACTAAGATGATACATGGGACACTCACGAACTGAATCATCATTGAATATCTAAAACATGATTCATGGACTAAACTGAATTGACAATTTACATGGATGTGAACAAACTACCTCTTGGAATGGCCATACTCATGAAACTTTAAATAGTAAGACTATATCGAAGGATGGAAAAACATAGAAATTTATCTGTCTGGCCTCTAAACTAGATTGATGGCTATACGGACTGAATTATAATTAAAGATTATACTCAACAATACATTCTACTTCAAAGTTGCACTTTATTTGAGGATACTGAAAATATTCACATGGGAATTGATAACTCTACCTACTAAACTCTAAGCTGAATTGAATTATCTGACTATGTTCATGTCTATCCGAATCTACAAAGTGCACACATCACACTATAATACTAGTCTTAATCATGAATTCAGTACACCCTGTGATTTTACAACATCCCATCATCATGAATAATCCTTATTACCCTTTTAACAACTAAATTCAACCTCTTACTAGGAATTTACTAACGTACAATGCACCCATCCACTCATATATACCAACATAACGTTTAAGCCTATCTTCATAACCACATATGCATTTCTAACAAGCACCCATTTAAGAATCTTGCTCATATTCTGTAAACCTCTATTAGCAATAACTTCCACGCACTACCCCAAGAAGACAACCACAAAATTTCAACTAACCAAGAAAAACTTTACCTTAATATTCCTTCAAACTTATAGAATTACATAAAACAAGCATAAAACAATCTTTCCTAACATGAAACATTTACTCTCTCCCATCTACACAATTGTTCATCATCACTATCTTGACCTAAGGAAAGGTCACTAAAAGGTTAGGACATGAGGACCTAATGTATAAAAGAATACTATGCTTAACTTGGACACTTAACTGAGGCTTCAGGAATAGAATATCAATATCATGGACTCATCAAAGAGGTTTAATCCGAGGACATACAAGACATAATCTGAATATCGCTAATTATTAAGAGTGTAGCATGAGTAATGGAATTGAACATACTAAAAAATATTAGTACATGAGTAATGAGCTGCATGGCCTGAGTTTGGAGTTCATAAATTCATGTAACATGATTCGTACTGTTGAATAAACTGGAACTTCTCATATTAGGAACTAGGAGAGTACATGATTCTCTCTTTTTGCATGAACATAAACTATGATCATGGAGATGACATGTAAGGCATGAGTAGATACCGTGATAACTGAAGTACAAAACTTTTCATTGAGATAAGAATGGGTCAGGCCTCATTCCCCTTACTATTATTCTACAACATACTAGCATCACTACTAAAATCTGAGAATCCGACTTGGTTCCTTGTTCTATCATCTCTCCCTTAGCTTTAAGCCATTATTCTAAGTTTGGGGAACCCTTTACTAAACTCTAAAATGGACTACAATCACTATATTCTAGAGTTTGGGATAAAAAATACACGTAAATAATAAACTTACTTTGAAAGACTGCACCTAAAAGTGTAAATCCCATTACAAATACCTCTTTCTGAGATACAACTATATCTTTTTATATCCCAATGGTCATCATATAATAACTTGAACACTTACTAACTTAGAATCTTTATGAGGATCACCACACTCAGATTTCACACCATCTAGAGCTTCAACTCTTATTTCTATTAGCTCAATCTTCAAAGATCAAACTTATATTCTAACACTTAACATGGATATCCCCAAACCTTTAATAAACTATACTGCTTTCATCATAATCCACTAATATCACATCTCTAAACTTATATTTCTGACCACACACAACACGTAATAACCTTATAAATTAATGCAACCTCATATCACCTTGGGTACACCTCTACATCATACTAAATTATGAATAATGGACTTAAACTCTTGCATATATTGTTCAAGCCTACTAGATCACTTCCATATAACTAGCATCACTAACCAAACAATCATTACTCCCACCTCGATGATCATCTACTATTCAAACTTAACTTCTAGTGCTAAAAATGATTTACAACCCAACCTCACATACTATTCTCACTTGGAAAGTATAAATAAAAGCATTAAGAAACACTAGTCCACTAGAATCTCATAATAACGATAATTGATCATATTATCATATGGCCTATCTTATTTTAATCCATTAGCATATCCTCCCTCTACCCATCACTACCATTTACCCATCTATACACCTAAATATCTTTCATAGCTCTATAAGTTTCAACTAAACACCTTGCAGCCTAAAGAGAAGCCTAAATTCACAATACTCACCTACCAAAAACTCTTATCAATAACCTATACTTTTATAACATAATAACTACCATCAATAACTCCTTTCCTACTTCAAGCAAACAACAATTCACTATAACTAATAACTCTTTCTCAACCTTACACTAAACTAACACACGAGGACATATCACCTTACTACTAACTAGATTGCATGAAAAAGTTCATTTATATACATTCAATCAATTGCCATTATCATCTTTCTTGTCACTACACTTTTAAACCCATGCTTCTAATTATAAGAAGGGCCTACCACTTATGAATCATAACACTCAATGTCATAACATCCCTCAAACGTATACTCTATTTAACACTTTAGGTTCATACTATCTCCTCTAATGAGCACTATTTGGATAAAATGGGTAAATAAGGAATTTGAATTCATAAAATATTCTGTATTAACTACACAGCTCATATGGATAGGGACATAAACTTTCAATTTAAGGAACTTATAACACATTAACGAGCTCCTCTCAAGCCCTTTTATGTGACTTTTGAAGTTACTGATAGTAAATCTAAAAGAATCATCTTAGGAGGAATTGGAATCTAGTACTCAGGTCATCTCAGAAGGTTATGGAAGGATAATTATGGAGTTACACATAAACGGACAGAAGTGTTTGAGAAAACAACTTTATAGCAAAATCTAGAGCATAAATAAGGGAAATATTTCTTAAATGCCATGTAGCCTCTCGAAGAAAAGTACAGACGTGTCTCCATACTATTCTGCAAGACTCTACTAGAAACAACTTTGTAGACACCCTAGGACACTTGAACTCTTTGCTCTGATATCAAGTTTGCAACACCCCGAGACTGCCCCCTAGACATCACATGGTGCTTAGGACCACAAGTGATCCTAAGCTAACCTTTGTATTAGGATAACTCATGAGCAACTAAATGAAATACATAAATCTTGAAGAAATGAGTGGAAGATAAATATTTTATGAATATTTTTAATACAAACTATATTAAAATGATTACAACTCTGATTATACAACACAAAACTGGAATCAAATAAATAAACTCCACTGACTGTCTATGAAGCCTCTACTAGTATTGACTATAGGTAGTTAGAACATGACCCCGAACTATCCTAAATCAATACGACTGAATAAAGAAAGAAAAGGGCTACTCGAACTCTTGAATCAAAAGGGCTCATCACCTGCTGACTAGAAGCTGCAACTATCTAATTATGAATGTGCATGCTACAACTTGTACCTACATTATTAAATAATGTAGCACATAGTTGTATATGTGGATCAATACTTTTGGAATGTACTGAGCAAGTAGGGGTGAAAGAAACTAATATCTCAATGTTTATATAAACTTGTAAAAAGATGCATGCTAAGTGTAAATGACTCACACTGGCTTAAATAACTTAAAGATGAAAATCATAAATCGTGAATAATAAAACATAATGTATAAATATGTGAGCCATAATAATTAGTTCTAAAAGTTGTACTTTTACTCTTTCTATTAGTGGAATAACTAGGACTGAAGTTAGGTCTATTTTTAAATCATGTAGGCAAGGTGTAAAAAGGACTCACCTTTATATCTGTAAACTGAAAGCTAAAATATCATAGCTAATATCTGATGTAAGACAATATCTGAATTAAATTGTGAGCCTTTACACTTAGTTTCTAAAAGTTGTTCTGTTATTCCATTTTTGGACAAAAAGTTTCTTTTAAAAGATTTTCTATTATTATTTTCTGTTAGTGAGGTTCTTCTAACCGACATAAACCATGTAAGCTATCATAGAGTCCAATGTTTAGTTCACCAAATGGTAAAGCCTCACATTGGGGAGAGGTTTCATACTCTTTCCAAGGAGTATAACCTGAGCTGAATGATCACAATCTGTATATGCATCCATATAAATGGGAATAATCTAAATCTGTACCTATGTTGGATCGTAGTTCTAGGGCATGTGAACTAGGAAACATACCCAACTAAGTTCCAAATACTACTCTCTTTAAGTGGTATGCCTATTCTGTAGGAAAAATTCACTTTAAAATAGCATAAGGGTTTATAATGAAAACCAGTTATGCATCAATCTATTTTAAACTGTAATAAAAACTAATTGTGTGGATTCAATATTTTAGCTAAGGATCAAACGATCAAATCTTCGTTAAAATCTTATTACATGCTTAGTAAGGAATGATTATACATCATCTTTCTTGAAATATCAAGAATTAAACTTGGGGTTAAACCCATTCTTGAAACTCATGTCAAATCACAAAGTTCGTGCTCAATAATAAAAAACTTAAAAGTCTTTAACAATTCTAGTCAATACAATGAAATTCAATTCTCAATCATGAAAGTCACATGCATAAAGAGCTGGAAGTAGACATGCAATTCTACATGAAAATCACTTGTAACATCATAATCTTCAAATAATAAAAAATAGGTATGAACCCTAAACTGCAAATCATATAATTTCATTTAAATTCTACTTTAAAAACTAGTCTTGGAAACAAGGACGAAAGAAGTATCCTTGTGCATAACCCCACATACCTTAATTGGTTTGATTTTGAAATTGAAAGCTTGACTTGGAAGCCTTGAGAATGTTCTTGAATGCTTTTCTTGAACTTCTTGGATTAGGAACGTTGAATTCTTGATTTTTTTTTGAAAACGGGGTGATGGAATGGATGATCTTGAATGGGATTGATTAGGATTTATTCTTGGGAGTAAAATAGGAGAATGAGGGCAAATAATGCCCTAATGGATGCTTAAAATCATGTTTTTATGACGTGGGTTGAGGTGGAAAAAGACCCAATTGCCCCTTATTATTTAAACCAAAAATTCGTAACCCAAATTGCAGTTTGAAGGCTCACTGCGACACTGTGTAATCACGGTGGCTTACTGCCTCACACGAAAAATGTCATAACTTTTCACTTGGGTATCAAATTAAAGCGAAATTGGTATCGTTGGAAAGCCAACTCAATTATATATAATTTAGTGAGTCTTGAGATGAAAAATTCTATATACATCAAACATCAAATGATTTGGACGAATCTAAGGTTTTTAGCTCAACTTGGATCTAAATGATTTCTATGAACACTCTTCACCTAATAAGCACTTCACACACTAGGATAAAAGTCATGAAACATGAATTAAATTTATGGATCAAGAACATGAAAAATACACCTTCACCATAATGTGATGAGTGTCAACGCTATCCCTGGCGCGATGCGGTGGAAACGCGTTGAGCTACTTGAATTGAAATCCTAATGTGGTCCAAACCTCATTTGAAAAATCCCAAACTTACCCGAGACATGCTACTTACACTCTTGAACATGAATCAACTCAAAAAATTATATCTCGTGGTCGTTAAGGTCACTTTAAAAATTGTCAAATTTAAGAGGCCAAAACTTAAGCTAAGTCCCCAACGCTTAGCTATATTTTCAGGCTTTTATCCTCTTATGCAAGCACTAGGAACTGAACTGAACTAAGAAAAGTATGGGGTATTACAAGAAATTAGATGTTGTTCCTACTATCACAAGCAAGTAAAACCACAATGAATTTCAATAGCAAGTGAAGTAACAAACTGACAAAGGTATAGATTATTTTCTAACCTTCTTAATTGTTAAATATTCTTGTTCAAATTATGCATAATTGTTTTTTGATATAAAAATTTTTGTTGGGTCATCTATATCTCTTTGTCATCGTAGAACATCTGCAGATTTTGAACCAGCTATTATCAGTATTGCTGAAATAACAACTTTCCAACATATGATTCTAGAATCAAACTCCTTTCTTACAAACATCAACATATATTTTCTCCTTTATCCGCAATCTATTTTAAGTGAATACATCCTCTTACTATGATTGAAATTTCACAAAGAAAAAGAAAGATTTTTCCCAAATACATTGATCCCTAGAACATAATGGAATGATGTAGAAATTCCTTTTAGTACCCAGACAATTTATTGCCCCAATTCCATCTCCAGTTTTATTCATTTAGAGGACTGTTCATATATTATCAATGAAATTTACTGTGTTATGCATATCTTTAGGCTGAGGAAGATGAGTGATTAAGGGTCCTATTTTAATTTCTACAAACAACATAGCAAGACAGTAGTATAATGAGTCAGTATGGGTGTATGCACTCAAATGCACAAACAATAGAGGCACTAACCTAAATATTTGAGCCAAAGTCATGCAAAATAAAAGTACCTTGCCCAACTTTAGCTCGAGCAAAATCAACAAGGCAACATTAGCAACATTGTCTATATTATCTCCTAATAATGCATTGATTCCTCTAAGAAGATTATCATGGGTCAGTCGCTAAAACAAGAATGTGAATTTTTCCTGGTACAGTAATAGAACCATCTAAACAATTGCAAAAACTCCATTTACAAAATCATATACAAAAGTGTTAGAAACCTTGAACTAGCAATCACCTTGTTTTATGGGGTAATAAGCAACGAGATACCTACATAAAGTACGGATAATCAGTTGACTTATTCATCAAAGCTATTAGTATGTCCCAAAACATAGTGTAATTATCACGCCCCAAACCAAGGCCTAGTCGTCACAGGTATCTCAAGCCCACCATGGATTAGAAACTTACCCCTTAGACTAACCTCAAGAGCACAATAATCATAAAAATAAAGTGGAAGATAGTTAAACTAATGATAATAGTAATAGGAATAGATGAATCAAGTGACAGTTGAAATAATTCAAATAACAATCCACTCATACTTGTCCAGAAAAACCTCTAAAACTAGAATAACATCTAAGTCAGGACATACCATGACCAAAAATAATCCATAATTACTATGACAATAAAGAATAATGAAAAGACATGGCCTTCAGGATAGAGACTCACCACTTCACTGTAACTCAATAGACGTGCTCAACCCCCTAACACTACACAGAAACAACAAAAAGCCCGTTGGACTCTACATCATGAAACTATGTACCATCCAGCAATGGTTAATGGGATAAGCACTAGTATATAACTCAAGGAATATGGAAAAAATAAAGCAATTATAAAAATCCAGTCATAAACCATATGTACCATATTCATATAGATTTATAGGATGTTGGGATAGGGACAAGGGCCATGAACATAAGATCTTACAGATTTAACCTGAACTGTGTAGATCGATCCATCCTAAAGGCACTCATGGTCTGTGTAGGTCCATCTTTTCCTACTGAAAGGGCCCCAGTGTGTGTTAGCCACCCGAATCGAGGGAAAACTAAATCTTCTAAGGCAATAACTATCCCAATATATATATATATCAAGTGTTCATCAAGCACACGATCATATAGACTCCCAACACCGCCAAATATGGTTTCTAGTGTTCGTCTCCCTAAGACTTACACCTTCAATGTGAGCTACACAATTCCCTTTAAGCTCTAATTAAAATAATTTGCACGTAAAACCAACCAGTAACACAGGAGGTATTTATTAAGGAATTTACCACTTAGTATCGTCATACCAATCCGCTTGAAAGATAATATATTTATGTCAAACCAATCCACATGACAAAATTAGACTCCCAAGTTACAATTTAAATACAAAACCAAGGCCACTAAGGCCATCCAAAACTATTTTCATTCATTTATCCTTTAGTACAATGCATTGGGTTCAAAAACAAGATACACTATGCAATATTTCATATTTAAAATCAAGTTTACATGGTGGGTTGAGGTTAATGCTATTATTAAGCCAAAATTCCATCAATTTGAGGAAACCCACGTCCCCCATCCAAACCATTTTTACCATGCACTAATTCATTCCCTAAAACATCATTTTAAAGCATGAATAATAAATTTAGAACATAGGACTAGTAATTCAATTAGTAACCACAAGAACCCCTCAACCAAATTTCAAATCCCACTATTTAATCACATGAAAATCCATCCAATTAATGCCACGATGTAAAATTAAAGTTAGAGAAAGAGATACATGCCATAAATACATAAGAAATTAAAGTCAATTTGAATTGGAACCGGGATGATGAATTCACTGTAAAACCCTTAAAGTTTCAATTGGAAGAGAATGGTCTTTAATCCTTAAAATTTATGGGAAAAGGTGTCTTTTATGTTTAAAGGTCTTACAAATGGTAAAAAGACCAAAAAACCCTCACCCCAAGTGAAAAACAAACATTTGATGAATTTAAAATAACAGTGTAGCATGCTAATATCGTGAAGGTTAGCCTTCGTGCTACACCAATATCGCAAAGGTTAACCTCTATAACATAGCCTTATCATAGAGGCTTACTGCCTCGGGGTCCCAAAATAACCCCGAACCCCTTCTAAAAAATTCAAAACTTTCCCCAAATACCTTTTAACATCCCTAAATAAAATTTAAGTCAAAAATTATCATTACACATGTGGGGGGGGGGGGGTCAAAAATAAAGTTATCAAAGTTTTATAGGGTCTCACATTATCCTCTCTTAGGATAATTCATCCCTGAGTGAGGAATTAGGACACTTTTAGCAGGAGAATAGAAAGAATACACTAGAATTTAATAAAAAAATCCAAAGTGAAAAGAGGAAAATAAAACTAATTCATATGTGACATTGCCAATCCTCCTCAAAATTTTATATAGACCAACTTAAAGAGGAATGAGATTCTCTTTCTTCCCAAACCTCATGACTCCTTTCATGGTAAACACCTTCAAGAATACCCAATCATTTACTTCAAACTTCAAATCCCTCTGCCTCATATCCGCATTAAAATTTTGGTGACTTTGTACAGTCTTAAATCTTTCTCTAATCACTTTTACCTTCTCCATGGCTTGGTAAAGAAAGTCAGGACCAAACGACCTAGTCTCACCTACCTCAAACCACCAAATAGGAGAACTGCACCACATACTATAGAGATCCTTAAAATGAGACATTGGAATGCTAAAATAGTAACTATTGTTGTAAGGAAACTCAATAAGAGGCAAATAATTAACCCAACTACCTTTAAAATCAATCACATAGGCCCTTAGAATAACGTCTAAAGTTTGAACAGTACGCTCTACTTGCCCATCCATTTGAGGGTGGAAAGCAGTGCTAAGGTTCCCTTGTGTACCCAAATGTTTCTGAAATGAACGCCAGAAGTTAGAAGAAAACTACATACTTCGATGAAATAATAGACACTGGTGCACCATGAAAATTCAAGATCTCCTGAATGAACAACTTACCATAATCTTCTCTAAGTAGTTAGCCCTTACCAGTAAGAAGTGAGCAGACTTAGTCATCCTATCCAAAAGTACCCAAATAGAATCATACGGATTGTGAGCTTGTGGAAAACTCATAATGAAATTTATATTAATCATATCCCACTTCCATATGGGAAACTTTTTCTCTTGATACATACCACCAAGACTCAAATTCTTAACCTTAACTTGATAACAAACCAAACATTTCACAACACAATTTGCCACATCTCTCTTTATATTATTCCACCATTTGATTTTTTCAAGTCATGATACATCTTAGTTGAACTCGGATAAACTGTATATCTAGGCTCATGAGCCTCGATCAAAATACTTTCAGATAGCCCATCAACATCAGGAACACATAACCTTCCTTGATACCTCAAGATGCCATTTCCCCTAATTTCAAAATCCATTACCTTTTGTTGTCCTATATTATCCTTAATATGCATAAATATGGGATTCAAAGCCTACTTGCCTTCACCTCGGCACCAAGAGATGATTTTACCACTTCCTAAACAATGACTCCCCCATCCTTAGAGTCCAAAAGATGAACTCCCAAGTTATGTAACCTATGATTGTCCTTCACCAATCCTTTTTTCTTCTAAATAGCATGGCATAATCCTTAAGTAGCTCGAGCCATTGCCTCTGCCTGAGATTTAATTCCTTTTGCGTAAACATATATTGCAAGCTCTTATGATCGAAATAGATGTCTACATATACTCCATATAGATAATGGCACCAGATCTTCAAAGTAAATACCACAACTATAACTCTAGATCGTTAGTCGAAGAATTCCTCTCATAAACCTTAAGCTACTTGGAATAATAGGTTATGACTTTACTATATTGCATTAGAATATAACCCCAGTGCCACACGGGACACATAACAAAACACAACAAACCATCAATACCCTCGGGTAGGGTAAAAATTAGTGCAGAAGTCAAATTATCCTTCAACTTCTCAAAGCTACCAAAAGAGCATTAGACTATAAAAACTTAACCTTTTTCTGAATTAACTTCATCAACGAAGTAGCAATAGATGAGAAACTTTCCACAGATATCCTATAATACCCAACCAATCCTAATAAGCTCCTAATGTCGATTGGAATCATGGGTATATGCCATTTGTTAACTGCCTCAACTTTCTATGGATCCATTTTGATCCCCTCACTTGAAACAACATGGCCCAGAAAGGTCACATCAGTTAGCCAAAATTTATACTTGGAAAATTGTGTATACAACTTCTGGTCCTTAAGAGTTAGTAACACAATTAGAAGGTAATTGGAATGATCCTCTTCACTCTTAGCATACAACAAGATGTCATCAATGAATACTATAATAAATAAATCCATAAACTGCTTGAAAACCCAATTTATAAGATCCATGAACGTAGTTAGAGCATCAATCAACATAAATAACATAACCAAAAACTTATAGTGAACATAACAAGTTCACAACGTAGTCTTTGGAATATCAACCTCCCTAATTTTCAACTAATGATAGCCCACGTGAAGATCAATCTTAGAGAAACAACTAGCACCTAAAAGCTGATCAAAAAAATCATCAATCCTAGAAAGATAATACTTATTTTTCACAGTAACCTTATTCAGCTGATGATAGTCTATACATATTCGAAGGGACCTATCTTTATTTTGCATAAAATGTACAGAAGCACCATATAGAGCTACATTGGGATGAATGAACCCTTTACCAAAAATATCTTCAATTTCTTCTTTAGCTCCTATAGTTTAGCCGGAGCCATTCTATATGGAGGAATGAAAATAGAACGAGTATCCAATAAAAGATCAATCCCAAAATCTATTCCCTATCAAGAGAAATTCTAGAAAGGACATCGAGGAATACTTCAGTAAATTCATTAACTACAAGGATAAATTATAAAGATGGACTTTAAGAGTTAGAATTCTTAACCCAAACTAAATGATATAGACACTCCTTTGAAATCAACTTTTAAGCTCAAAGATAGGAATAAACCTCTCTTTAGGACTATGGAACCCCGCTCCCATTCTAATATTGCTCATTAGGAAAGTGAAAACTAACCCTTCAGATCCTAAAATCAAGAGAATGAATAAAGCCAATCTATCCCCCCAGATAATTTAAAAATCCACAATATCAAACTCTATCAAATCTACCAATGTCTTCCTATGAAAGATAGACAACACAAATCCCTATAAATTTTTTTAGCAACTGTAGAATTACCCACCGGAGTAGACACAAAGAAAGGATCAAAAATATTTTCAAAGCCAAAACTAAAATGCATGCCACATAAGATATTATATAAGAAATGGTAGAACCTATGTTAAGAAATCAATAAACATTATGGGAAGAGATTTGTAACATACTAGTTACAATATCAAGGGATGCCTCAGGTTCCTGATGAGTATCAAGTGCATAGAGATGATTCCGTCCAATGTCGGTACTAGAAGTAGCACCCTTAGAAGAAAGAGCTGAAAAAGTGGCAACTAAAACTTTATTAGCCCTTGTGGAAACCCTGGCTTACGGAAATTCATGTTGTATATTTCTAAGTTGACCACAATGATAGCACTGATTTGTCCCCTCCCCACAATGTCCATGGTAAAATTGCCTAAAAATAACAAGGTGAAATTGATTGAGCTTCTCTAGCCTAAGACTGGGTACCTGTGCCTTGGACTACTGCTAGCCTAAAATTGACGATCTCTCGAAGGCATAGGATAGGGAGCACTAGCTACCAAATAAAAATTTCCCCAATTAATCATCTTATTCCATTGCCTACCAACTCTCCCACTATTCTGCTGGCTTGCACCCCACTCTAAATATCTAAACTTCTTATTCTGCCTCTCTCCTATCTGTACCTACTTTTTTTCTCATCCTCCATCTACTACATGTAAACCACCAACCTGGAGATATCTATATCATTATTCAACATAGTAGACTTACACCCAAATAATAAATCACAGGACAAACCAAAAGAAAACTTCCTTAGACACTAACTCTGGAGCATAATGAGACAAATGCTGAAATTTTAAAGAAT
Source organism: Capsicum annuum (assembly GCF_002878395.1). NCBI lineage: Eukaryota > Viridiplantae > Streptophyta > Magnoliopsida > Solanales > Solanaceae > Capsicum > Capsicum annuum. The sequence goes on along the minus strand of NC_061116.1, from coordinate 84,272,307 downwards.
ACTCTTTCACACTCATCTCCCCATTCTTTAAGTTCATGAACTTCTCAACCTTAGTTTCCCTTAACTCCTAAGGAAAAACGTGATCAAGAAAGCACCCAAAAACTTATTCCATACAACATGTTAAGCACCATCACCCCTAATCAATTCCCATTCCTCATACTACTGGTAAGTTACATCTTTCAATTGACAGACAACAAACTCCACACCCTTTAAATAAATAGTATGCATCACCCTAAAGATTTTCTCCATCTCATCAATGAACCCTTATCGATCTTCCTTAACCTTAGAGACTATAAAGGTTGGGGGATTCAACCTCAAAAACTAGACAACCTGGGTGACCTCAGATGAATAAGCAACAAAACCAATATATTAAGACTAATGAGACTGTGATGCCACCAATTGAGTAAGCATATAAATATATTGATAAAAATCTACATTAGAGATATCTCCCTGAGATGGCTAATCATAAGTATCACAAACCTGGGAAGCTCGAGGAGAACTAGTAGGGATTGGCAAAACTATACATGGAGAGGTACAATCAGGAGAAGGGACCCTAGAACGCGTCTGCACTTCATAAATAGGGTGAGTTTCCTTCATATTTTACTCAGGTGGGATAGAGTTCCCTACAGAGCTTCTATGGGAGGTATGATCTAAAATGCCTATAAGTCAGGAGTTAGAGAATCTTTATAGCACTAGACTCTATAGACCAAAATAGAACACATGAAAAGAAAATATTCCTAAATGCCTTATAGCCTCCACCTTATAAGTTTTGCATGCTACATGCCTATAAAGGGACTTTACTCAACATAGCTTTGTGGACACCCAATGACCATGAACCATGCTCTGATACTAATCTTGTCATGACCAAAAATAGGGCCTAGTCACAATAGGTATCTCAATCCCACCATAGACTAAATGCCACCTCTTTAGCCTAACCTAAAGAGCATAATAATTACAAAAATAATGGTTCAAAGAAATCAAATTACAATCCACGCAAGCTTATCCACAAAATCCTCTAAAACAAAAATAACATCTAAGTCGGGACACGCTCCTGACCATGACCAAAAAGAATCCAAAAGTACTATGAGCATAAAGAAAGAATAATGACATGGCAAGGCCTTCCGAAGGATTAAGGATCACCACTTCCTAATAACTTAAAATAGGTGATCAACAACCTAATGTTGCACAGGAGAAACAGAAAACCCTTTGAACCCTACATCATAAAATGATGTACCATCCAAAGATGATCAGTAGGATAAGAATTGGAATGGAACTCAAGGAATATGGGTAAAATAATGAAATTACCAAAATACAGTCATAAACTATATACACCACATTCATATACATATACATAGGATGTCGGGATAGGGATAAGGGTCATGAACATGAGATTTTAAAGATTTAACCTAAACTATGTAGCTCGATCCATCCTAAAGGAACTTATGGGATACATGAGGCTAGGTCCCCCCGTAGGAAGGACCCCAGTGCATATTAGCCATATGAATCGAGGAAAAACTAAACCCACTATAGCAATAGCCATCACGATAAATATATATTTGTATTTATGCATGTATATATATCTATACACATATACATATATATCTATGTATATATATGTGTGTGTATATATATAAAGTGTGCACCAAGAACAAGATAATACAAACCCTAATGCCAGTAAATGAGGCTTCCAATATTTATCCCCCTGATACTTATGCCTTCATGGTTAGCTGCATAATTCCCTTTAAGCCTAAACTAAATTAATTTTGACATAAAACTAACTAGTAATCTAGGAGTTATTCGTTAAGGCATTTACTACTTGGTATCGTCATAACAATATGCTTGTAAGCAAATATATTTATGCAAAATCGATCCACAAAACCAAATTGGACTCTCAAGTTCTATTTAAATCTCAAACCAACACAACCAATTCTATCCAAAGCCATTTTCATTTGTTATCCTTTAATGCAATGCATTGGGTTCAAAAATAAGTTAAACCATGAGATTTTCCATACTCAAAATCAAGTTCACAAGGTAGGTTGAGATTAATGCAATTATAAAGAAAAAATTCCATCAATTTAGGGAAACCCATGTCTCTCATTCCACCAATTTATACCATGCATCAATTTAGTCCTAAAAATATCAATTTAAAGCATGAATAATTAATTTAAAACATAGGATAAATAATTCAATCAATAATAACCAAAACCCCTCAACCCAAGATGAAAACCCATTATTAAATCACATAAAAATGCATTTGATTAATGCCATAGTGTAAAATTAAAATTAGAAAAAGAGAAATATGCCTAAAATACATAAGAGATTTAATTCAATTTGAAGTTTGGAGCCCGAATGATGAATTCACTATAAAATCCCTTGAAGATTCTTAGTTTAAGTATTAAAGAGAAAGAAAATGGTCTTTGTTCCTTAAAACTAATAGAAAAAGAGTATATTTTATGTGTAAAGTTCGTACAAGAGATTAAATGATCAAAAGCCACTCACCCCAAGTGAAAATAATAAAAAACAGATGAATTTAAAACAATAGTGTGGAACACCAATATCGAAGAGGTTAGCCCCATGCCACACAATTATGGCGGAGGTTCACCTCTACTACACGACTTTATTGTGGAGGCTTAATGCCTCAGCGTTCCAAAATAACTCTGAACCCCTTCCAAAAAATCTAAAACTTTTCCAAAATACCTTTTTAACATCCTTAAATATAATTCAAGTGAAAAGTTGACATTACACACAGGAGGGTCCAAAATAAAATTATCAAAATCTTATGGGGTCTCATAATAATAAACCCCACATATGATCTAACTCAATATGATTTTGAACTCCTTACTAAGAAAAAACAAGAAGTTATATTTTTTGTAAAAGCTAGTAAACAAAATCAACCTTAAGAACATAAGATTTCAAAACTTTCATCATTGTGTGAACATTCACAAGAATAAAAACATACGGTATTCACAGTAAATGCACAATCATGTCTTATAGCAGATAAATAGAGTTTAACCTTCCATTAGCAATTTTTTCAATTAAAAGTAAGGAAGATATATCGACCCCTGCCTTGTGTTCTGACCATGGAAAAAAGTCATTACATTCTTCATTGATGTAGCACAATATTAGAAGGGCAAACCAACGTTAGAAACATGTTCATGTCTATAGTAAGCACTACTCCAACTACTTACATCAATTGCATTACATGACTGAAATAGGGAAAAATATAATAACTATCAACAATGGTTGATAAGATCATAAGGGGAAGAGAAGATAAACAAAAAAACTAGAGATAATAAAGTAACCAATAGAAAGAAGGATAATGAGGGGACACAGAAACAATTATGTATAATACATACACTATTTTCCTAAGCTTAATCACAATACACAAAACTTAATTTTTCTAATCCCTTGTCCATTTGTTAATAAACCGAACACCAAATAAAACTTTGTAGAAGGTGTAATGACCCTTTCGGTCATTTTTAGTGGACCTACTTATTTTTGCCATTAGAGCCTTCCCATAACTGCCCCAAGTCATTAATGACTTGCTAAAAGTAATATTTAAGTTACATGTTAGTTCATTTGGTTTTTGGAACCATTTTTCTATTTAGAAGTCTTCGTTGATTCCAAATAGCCAACGAGAAAAGACATTAGTAAAATGATATCAAATGGAAAATATTACTTTGCTAATGTATCCGAAATATTAAAATCTATATGGTTGCATATCATTTTTGCTCATATTAGATTTAGTTGTCGTCTGTCATGGATAGACATACCACGAACGTGGTAAGTTGAGTATGATAGCGATGGTTGTAATCACAGCCTAGCACATATGCACATTGCACCTCTTGAAAGTTGGGCAAGGTTTATTTAAAGGCTCTCTAGGCCGCGAATTCTCCCCTTTCTTCCATAGCTTTGAGTCCCCAAAACCCTAATACAGTGTAAAATCCTTATAGTGAGTCTTGTAGGTTAATTAGGAGATTGAATAGCTTGTGTATTTGCAATTATCATCAAATCTAAGGTTAGATTCCTCCAATTTTGGAGTTGATTTCTTTACTTTTAGACCAAAAACACCTAATGGATTGAGGCTTGATTTTTGCCCCAAATATGGTTGTTTAGTAAAAATTTCTTGAGTGTTAGAACTACCTTATAGTATTTGGAGAATGGGTTCATCTCAAAAACTCATTTTCTATATGTGGGACCCACTTGAGGGTTTTGGTGTCATCTTTGGACCCAAAGCACAATGGTGCAATATGGGTGTTTTTATTCTTATAATAATGCATAGATTATGTTGTTGATAGCTTGGCTCATTGAAGAAGCTTTGAGGAAAAGAAAAAAGAAGATTGTTAGTTCGTGAGCTATTTGGACTCGAGGTAGGTTAGGATTGCTTGTAGTTAGATTGAGCTTTATTTTTTATATGGATTTGATATCTTGATAAGATGTGTAGGTGTCTTAGAAGTTGAATTAGTATATGGTAATGCCTGGGTTTAGTTGAAATACTCAGTATTTTAAACTCATTAAGTGGGATAGTTGACTCATAACCTAGTACCTTGGTTAGTTGGACTCGTAATCTTATGAATAGCATCAAAATATTATAATTTCTCTAGCGGATGAGAGTGACCTTGTTCACTCACCTTAAAGGTATATTGACCTAGATATGCTTAGTTGTGGAATGGATTTACGTACTTTAGGTGACTTAGGAGGAATCCTTGAAGAGGAATTGTCCCCTAATACTAGTTTGGATTGGTAATCTCTTAAGGAATGAAGGCATGATTTAGAAAACATAGCCTAATTCTTAGTAGAAGTTAGACTTGTAAAAGAGAATTTAGGGATTATTAGAAGTGGAAATTGACCCTCCTTAATCCTAGACTATGTAACTTCTTTAGTGACCTAGATACATAATGAATGCCTAGATTATGATTTTGGTGATATGAGGGATAAACTCGATTAACGGTTTATGCATGCTTTCAATAGTAGGATAATGTGTATACTTGATTGGTTATCTTGTTGTCATGATATGGATATTATTGGACAGTTTGAACAATGAATCTATGGTTATGCTATCACTTAAAATTATTGGCTAGCTTACTATATGAGCCTTGAACTATGTTACAACTCTTATTATGATTCAATCATAATGAATAAGCTAATATTTGTGTAAAAGAATCTCTGTGTGCTAGTATTATGAACCATGTGGGTAAACAAAGACTCTAGAAGGCATACCCATGACTTATATTTGACTATTTAATAATTATAATTAAGCTTGAAAAAGTGGGGATTTCTCAAATGGTGAAGTACCATGATATGTATTTCCTTACATATCTTATACTCTATTGTTGTGGGCTTGTACTTGTTATTAAATTGGATACATATGTATATATTTATGGTTTTCTTTGTGGTATGATGATGCCCAATGAACCCAAAGGATATATTGATGTTATAATGATTCCCGTGAATCTGGAGAATATATTGATATTTTGATAATGTCTGATTAATTTGGAGGATATATTGATGTTATAATGATGCCCAGTGAACCCGAAGGATATATTTATGTTATGATGATGCCCAATGAATCTGGAGGATATTTTGATGTTGCGATGATTCTTGGTAAACTCGGAGGATGTATTGATATTATGGTGATGTTATTTATGGTAAGCATATGTGAATATATAGGTATATGCATTGTTAGGCCATTGTAGGGTTAATTCCTAATCTACATTTATGATATGATATTTTTTTTAAAAGTTGCCTATAATTATCTACCATTAATCACTTGTTAAGTGGCATAATTCTTATTGATGCTAACTAGTGAATAGAAGTAGAATAGATCGACTAACGAGTTAAGACTACTTGGTAAGTATAATCATGTATAAAATTATTGATTCACTTGCTGAGTATATTTGGCTAGAATAAATGGGTGAATTATGGAATTTTGCCTAGTAAAATGGGTTATTTGATAGTTAGTTGTCTATATAAAATGGCTATATGACTTGATGACTAGAAGACAAATACTAGTTAGTGGACCATGTTTAGTTAAAATATGTTAACTAGTAATTATGGTTGTAAAATGGCATAGATACCTAAATAGTTATATAATTATGGTTATGATTACATTAGTTCCATTGTGGCAATTTGTAGTAATTGATGATAATTATGGAGCTTGGCAAATGACTGTTAATGGAAATATGAAAACTGTGGGTAAAAGTGAGTTGGTCATAAATGCATCTTTATGTATTGATTAACTAATATTTAGGTGCATTCTCTGGTGGTATAGGACACCATGATGAGTTCTTTATTTTGTGTATTTTTAGGTATACTTCCCAAGGGTATGAGACACTATTGTAAGTTCTTTTACTTTATGCTTTAATGATTGTATGCGTGTTGAACTTGGTATTTATGTGATTGTAGTTGTATATGTAGGTTGCTTTATTCTTCTGAATCAATTATTCATTTTGTATAATGGTTGTAGTACATATTGATATGAGATATGATATTATTATTCTAGTTGGTTAGTTAGTTTGTACAGTAATGATAGAGATGCTTCAGAATCGATTCTGTACCTTGACTTATAGTTATTGTCTTACTTTATATCATAGTTTCACTCAATTAGCAGATGATGCCTACTGAGTACACATTGTTTTGGTACTCATACTACTCTTCTATACCTTTTTGGTGCAGACTCGAGTACTAGTTATTGCTGCTGAATTGAGATTATACTATGTCGATCTATTAGAGAAAAGGTGAACTCTTGGAGTTTGAGTCCCTTATTTCCCTCCTATATTTACTCAGTCTTTTCTATTCAAGATGGATTTATAAGACTATTTAGACTTTGAGTTGTATTTTCTATTATCGAACTTAGATGTTCTCGTGCTGATATTACAAGTTCATGGGATTGGTGTTCATATGTTGGTTGTCTTCTTTTATATGGAACAATGTTGCTTATATCTTTTGTTCATTTTTTTGTCCATGTTGGACATTTCTACCAAGGTAACCCATTTCCTTGGCCCGATGTTCTAGTGTTGACTTACTTACTGGTGGGTTTTAGTAGGTGCCATCATGACTTAGAAATTGGGTTATGAGAAATTTGTATCGAAGCCTAGGTTTCATCGGTATTATTGGTACAAGAGAAAGTGTCTAATATAGTCCTATATATAGGAATATTAACGTTCGTTTCATAGCTTTGGGAGGCTATGGGACATTATTAGGAGTATTTCACTTCTTTCACTCGTATTATGCTAAGAGTCTGGGTTGGATTGTAAAATATTTCTTGACTTTACTCTTTCACAGATGCCCAGGACACGTGCTGCAGCTATGCTTGATGACGGTCCCGAGACCCACCTAGGGATCTTTACCCTATTTTAGGACAGCATCAAGATATGTCTCCAATTAGGGATCAGGATGGGCCTCCCCTAAACCCAATTCTTATAACTGAGCTAGACATTTCTCCACCACAGCCAATGGTGGGCCAGGGACAAGCCTAGGATCCAACAAGTTTTATTCCTTATTCTTTGCTTAGATATGCTTTAGTTTAATTATTGGGTATTATTGATGGTTCCCAGACTACTAAAGTAGGAGTGCAGCCTGAAACTGCAGCTCCTAGAGTTGAGGTTCCCTTATTGCCAGCAGTTGCTCAGCTAGTGATCACTCAGCCAGTTTTGTCCCAGCTTGCTATATCTGCTGAGAAGCAGAAGATACTGGGCAGGTTCTTGAGATTGGGTCCACCTAGGGTTTCTAATGCTCCTAGAGAGGATGCATTTATGTTTCAAATAGCTTGTAAGGATAGACTTATGGATTAGGACTTATTGAGACTCATAGTGTGAATAACAACATATTTTAATTGGATTTGTCCATTCGACGTTGGTGGAGAGGTTTTATGAGTTTTAGTCTACTTGGATCATCTCCCCTTTCATGGACTCAGTTCTCTAAGATGCTCTTAGCGAAGTATATCGCGCACAACCTTAGGGATAAATTGAAAGATCAATTCTCTAAATTAGAGCAAGATTCTATAATAGTCTCTGAGTATTAGGATCGCTTCCAAGAGTTGGCCAGACATGCGACTTCTATCTTTTATACTGAGTATGAAAGAGTTTGTTACTTTGTAATAAAATTAAGAATTCTTATTTGGATGGCTACTCAGAGTTTTATTGTTATGGGTAGGACTTTTGCTGAGTTTTCTAATCATGTTAGAGTTATGGAAGACATATATCATGAGGGCCATGATAAGAGGCCCAAGTATCAAGGAATATTTAGTGGAAGCATAGTAGTTCAAACTCAAAGGTGGTAGTTCTTATATTGTTCATCCTCTATGTCCATCTTTTTGTCCCTAGGGTCAAACTAGCAGACCAGTTTAGGCAACTCTTCAAACTACTGATGAAGGTCAGTCTGGTGCTAGTGGTAGCCTTAGCAAGGATGGTGATTAGTATTTAAGTGGTTCATCTACAGGCTATGCTAGATGTGGTAGTTACTCCAGTTCGGCTGGATCTGTGTGTTCTGGTTCTACTCATGATTCTTGTTTTATTTATGGGATTCCTAGTTATTTCTTGAGAGATTACCCTAATCGTAGGGAAATGGTTGTTTTAGCTCAGGGTACTACTCCTATTAGGGTAGTTTATCCCTTAGGTACAGGTGGTGTGAGAGGTAGTAGGGTGGCTATAAGGGTGCTCCAGGTGGTACTCGGGCAAGAAAGATAAGAGGTTGGTCAGCTACCCAACCAAGTGGCGAGTATGGTCAGTTATATGTAGTACCTGCTAGACCCGAAGCTCAGAATTTGGATGTTGTTGTGATAGGTACAATTTTAGTGTTTCACAAGTTGTCTCTTGCTTTGTTTGATCTCGAATCCACTTATTCTTATATATCTGCTTATTATGCACCACGCTTGTACTTGACTAGTGACTTATTATTAGTTCTATTATAGTATCTACTCCCGTGGGTGATTCTTTAGTAGTGGATCGAGTATCCAAATCATGTTTTATGATACTCAGTGATGTTTATACTTATGCTAACCTTTTTATTATGGATATGATAGATTTCGATGTGATTCTAGGCATGGACTGGTTATCCCACTATTATGCGGTCATGGATTGTTTTACCAAGACTGCTACCTTAGCCATGCACGTCATACCCTCAATCATGTGGTAAAGAATCGGTAGCCATAAGCTGCCAAGAATTATTTCTTATGTTTGTGCTAAGAGACTTATATCGACGGGTTGTGAGTCTTATCTCGCCTATGTATGTACTACTCGCATTGGGGGTCATTCACTTGACTTTGTTCCTATTGTTTGTGAGTGTTCTGATGTGTTTCCTATCAAACTGCCTGGTGTTTCCCTCGACTGTAAGATTAAGTTTTCTATTAACCTTGAGCCTAGCACCTAACATATTTCAATTGCACCTTAATGTATGGCTCTTACTAATCTTAAAGAGTTAAACTCTCAATTCTAGATCTTCTTCGTAAGGGTTTTATTAGACCGAGAATGTCCTGGTGAGGAGCTCCCATTTTGTTTGTGGAGAAGAAGGATGGTTCAATGCACATGGGTATTGATTACAGGCATCTTAATATGGAAATGGTGAAGAACCATTATCCTATTCCTCACATTGATTTTTTTTTGACCAACTTAAGTGTGTAGCAGTGTTTTGTAAGATAGATTTGAGGTTATGTTATCATCAATTTAGGATTCGGGCTGAGGATATCCTGAAGATAACTTTCAGGATCCGTTATGGTCATTATGAGTGTTTGGTGATGTTGTTTGGGCTGACAAATTCCCCAATCTTGTTCTTGGATTTGATAAACCGTGTGTTTAGACTATATCTAAATTCCTTCATTATTATGTTCATTAATGACATTTTTGTGTATTCAAGGAGTAGCGAGAAGCATGTGCTACATTTAAGGGTCGTGCTCCAGAAATCAGGTGTTTTTTGCCAAGTTCTCTAAGTGTGATTTATGGCTTGAGTAAGTGTCACTCATTGGACATGTGGTGTCCAAAGAAGGTATTATGGTAGATCCGGCTAAGATTTTGGCGATTCGTGATTGGGCTAGGCTTACGTCTCCGACTAAGTGCCACACTTTTATTAGTTTGGCTGGTTATTATAGATGTTTTATTGAGAGCTTTGCTACTATTTCAGCCCCTATGACTAGATGACTCGGAAGGAGGTTCCTTTTCGATGGTCCGAGGAGTGTGAATTGAGCTTTGGGAAGCTCAAGGATTGTCTTACTTCAGCTCTATTATTAGCTATTCCAGTTGATGGTAAGGGATTCACCGTGTTTTGTGATGCTTCTAGTGTTGATCTTGGTTGTGTTTTGATGCAGCAGGGTCGTGTTATTGCTTATGCTTCTAGACAGCTAAAGGTGCATGAGCGTAAATACCTCAATCTTGATTTGGAGTTGGTAGTGGTAGTTTTTGTGCTCAAGACTTGGATACATTATTTGTATGGTGTGCATTACGAGATTTTCATCAATAATCGTAGCCTTAAATATCTTATGATCCAGCGAGAGCTTAATGCTCGCCAACACAGATGGATGGAGTTGTTGAAGGACTATGACATATCCATCTTATATCAACTGGGGAAGGCAAATATGGTAGTAGATGCCTTGAATCGTAAGGCAGTGATTATGGGTAGTTTGGCTTGTATATCTTATTCTCATAGCCTATGGCCCGAGACATCCAGTACCTAGGCAATTTGATAGTTCGCGTTGATATTTCATATCCTGTTAGAATTTTGGTTTGTATGGAGGCGAGGTCCTCCTTATTTAAGCAGATTCATGATCGTTAGTATGAGGATAGGAAGTTGTGTTTTCTCCATGATCAGGTGGTGAGTGGTGATTCTAGGAGGCACACTATTGATTTTGAGGGTATATTAAGGTTTGAGGGTCATATTCGTGTTCCCCGAATTGATGGCTTGATTCAGCCGATTCTTCATGAGGCTCACAGCTCTAGATATTCAATTCATCCTGGTAATGTAAAATTGTGTACGTAGATTTAATTTCCGATCAAAAGTGTTGCTACTTCTAGTGGGTTTATCCCACCGGAGGACTTATCGAAGCAGGTGATAAAGAATGTACATATTCCTAAATATGCTGAAGTTCTCAAACCTGAATCATATGTGTATGAAAATATAGGAGTACCTCCAAAACCAATAGTCATGCTACATGGAGAGCCTTCGATTACTTGGAAGTCCTCATAGGTGAAGAGTTTGATTTTGCAAGAAAACTTGCAATATACAATTGTTGGTAAGTTCTCTTATGGAAAGCCTGACGTTAATGAGTTGTGAAAATTAATTCCTAAACAATGTGGGATTAAGGGAGATTGTACAACAGGAGTTTTAGATTCAAGCCATATTTTGATTCATTTGAATCAATTAGAAGACTATGTTCAATTATAGTCCATTTCAGCATATTATATTAAATCTAGAGAGAGGTATTGGTTAATGAAGACCTTAAATGGGATCCATGGTTTGAACTAGATGTTGAAACTACAGTGGGAGTAGCATGGATCTCATTCCCATATCTTCCACCTAATTTGTTTGATTTTGAAATTGAAAGCTTTACTTGGAAGCCTTGGGAGTGTTCTTGAATGCTTTTCTTAAACTTCTTGAATTAGGAACCTTAAATTCTTGATTTTTCTTAAAGAGGAGGTCATGGAACGGATGATCTTAAAGGGGATTGATTAGGGATTGTTCTTGGGATTAAAATAGGAGAATGAGGGAAAATAATTCCCTAGTAGATGCTTAAAATCTTGTTTATTCAACCTGGGTTGAGGTGGAAAAAGACCCAATTGTCCCTCATTCATTTAAACCAAAAATTCGTAACTCGAATTGTGGTTTGAAGGTTCACTGCCACACGGTGTAATCGCGGTAGATTACTGCATCACACGAAAAATGCCATAACTTTTTACTCGAGTATCAGATTAAGGAGAAATTGGGATTGGTGGAAATATAACTAAATTATCCACAATTTGGTGGGTCTTCAGCTGAAAAATTCTACATACATCAAAAGTTATACACTTTCAAAGTTGACCCTTGTAGAATCGAACATCAAATTTCGACGAATCTAAGGTTCTTAACTCAACTTGGCTGTAAGTGATTTCTTTGAACACTCTTCACCTAATAAGCACTTCCCACACTAGGATAAAGGTCATGATACATGCATTAATTTCATAGATCAAGAACATGACAAACACATCTTCATAACGACGTGATGAGTGTCTTATCACTATCCCTGGCATGATGCGGTAGAATTGCATTGAGCTGCTGGAATTTAAATCTGAATGTGGCCCAAACCTCGTTCAAAAAATATGAAACTTACTCGAGACATGCTAATTACTCCCCTAAACAAGAATCAATTAAAAAACTTATGTCTCGGGTTTGGGAAGGTCACTTTAAAAATCGTCAAAGTTAATAGGCCAAAACTTAAGCTAAGTCCCCAACACTTATCTAATTTTTTAGGCTTTTAGTCTCTTATGCAAGCACTAGGAGCTGAATTGAACTAAGAAAAGTACGGGGTATTACAATATCTCTCCCTTGGGGACATTCATCCTAGAATGAGACTGGTTAGACTGAGAGTACTATACTAAGGTAACTGAGGTCGTATAGTGAACATGCACGACTTGGAAACAACATTGCATAACAGAGTCTGAAACATTATACATAAATAGAATATCATGAACTAAACTGATTCCTTGAATACATGCAATGCCATGAGAATGGTTATAAGGCTAAGATAGATACTAAAGAGTCAACTTATGAATAACCATTACTCTAGGCTGGATCTGATTTTGTGAAGATACTAACTTGGATGAAATACTAAAGAAAGACGAAGATGATACATGGGGCACTTACAAACTGAATCATCATTGAATATCTAAAACATGATTCATGGACTAAACTGAATTGACAATTTACATGGATGAGAACAAACTACCTCTTGGAATGGCCATACTCATGAAACTTCAGATAGTAAGACTAGATCGGAAGATGGAAAAACTATAGAAATTTGTCTGTCTGACCTCTAAACTAGATTACTGGCTATACGGACTGAATTATACTTAAAGATTATAATCAACAATACATTCTACTTCAAAGTTGCACTTAATTTAAGGCTACTGAAAATATTCACATGGGAACTGATAACTCTACCTACTGAAGTCTAAGCTGAATTGAATTATCTGACTATGTTCAAGTCTATCCAAATCTACAAAGTGCATACATCACACTATAATACTAGTCTTAATCATGAATTCAGTACACCTTGTGATTTCACAACTTCCCATCATCATGAATAATCCTTATTACCCCTTTAACAAATAAATTCAACCTCTTACTAGGAATTTACTAACGTACACTGCACCCATCCACTCATATATACCAACATAACATTTAAGCCTATCTTCATAACCACATATGTATTTCTAACAAGCACCCATTTATGAATCTTGCTCATATTCTGTAAACCTCTATCATCAATAACTTCCATGCGCTGCCCCAAGAAGACAACCATAAAATTTCAACTAACCAAGACATACACAAGAAAAAATTTACCTTAATATTCCTTCAAACTTGTAGGATTAAATAAAAAATGCATAAAACAATCTTTACTAACATGAAATATTTACTCTCTCCCATCTACACAATTGTTCATCATCACTATCTTGACCTAAGGAAAGGTCACTGAAAGGTTAGGACATGAGGACCTAATGTATGAAAGAATACTATGCTTAACTTGGACACTTAACTGAGGCTTCAGGAATAGAATATCAATATCATGGACTCATCAAAGAGGTTTAATTCGAGGACATACATGACATAATTTGAATGTCGCTAATTATTAAGAGTGTAGCATGAGTATTGGAATTGAACATACTGAAAAATATGAGTACATGAGTAATGAGTTGCATGGCCTGAGTTTGGAGTTCATAAATTCATGTAACATGATTCGTACTACTAAATGAACTAGAACTTCTCATACTAGGAACTGGGAGAGTACATGATTCTCTCTTATTACATGAATATGAACTATGATCATGGAGATGACATGTAAGGCATGAGTAGATACCATGATGACTGAAGTACAAAACTTTTCACTGAGATAAGAATGGGTCAGGCCTCGTTCTCCCTTACTATTATTCTACAACATACTAGCATTACTACTAAAATCTGAAATCCAACTTGTTTCCTTGTTCTATCATCTCTCCCTTAGCTTTAAGCCATTATTCTTAGTTTGGGGAACCCTTTACTAAACTCTAAACTGGACTACAATCTCTATATTCTAGAGTTTGGGATAAAACAATACACGTAAATAATAAACTTACTTTTAAAGACTGCTCCTGAAAGTGTAAATCCCATTGCAAATACCTCCTTCTGAGATACAACTATATCTTTCTATATCTCAATGGTCATCATATAATAACTTGAACACTTACTAACTTAGAATCTTTATGATTATCACCACACTCAGATTTCACACCATCTAGAGCTTCAACTCTTATTTCTATTAGCTCAATCTTCAATGATCAAACTTATATTCTAACACTTAACATGGATATCCCCAAACCTTTAATGAACTATACTGCTTTCATCATAATCCACTAATATCACATCTCTAAACTTATATTTCTGACCACACACAACATGTAATAACCTTATAAATTAATGCAACCCCATATCACCTTGGATACACCTCTACATCATACTAAATTATGAATAATGGACTTAAACTTTTGCATATACTGTTCAAGCCTACTAGATCACTTCCATATAACTAGCATCACTAACCAAACAATCATTACTCCCTCCTCAATGATCATCTACTATTCAAACTTAACGTCTAGTGCTAAAAATGATTTACAACCCAACCTCACATACTATTCTCACTTGGAAAGTATAAATAAAAGTATTAAGAAACACTAGTCTACTAGAATCTCATAATAACGATAATTGATCATATTATCATATGTTCTATCTTATTTTAATCCATTAGCATATCCTCCCTCTACCCATCACTACCATTTACCCATCTATACACCTAAATTTCTTCCATAGCTCTATAAGTTTCAACTAAACACCTTGCAGCCTAAAGAGAAGCCTAAATTCACAATACTCACCTACCAAATACTCTCATCAATAACCTATACTTTTCTAACATAATAACTACCATCAATAACTCTTTTTCTACTTCAAGCAAACAATAATTCACCATAACTAATAACTCTTTCTCAACCTTCCACTAAACTAACACACGAGGACATATCACCTTACTACTAACTTGATCGTATGCAAAAGTTCATTTATATACATTCAATCAATTGGCATTACCATCTTTCTTGTCACTACACTTTTAAAACCAGACTTCTAATTATAAGAAGGGCCAACCACTTATGAATCCTAACACTCAATGTCATAACATCCCTCAAATGCATACTCTATTTAACACTTTGGATTCATACTTTCTCCTCTCATGAGCGCTATCTGGATAAAATGGGTAAATAAGGAATTTGAATTCATAAAATATTTTGTATTAACTACACAACTCATATGGATGGGGACATAAACTTTTAATTTAAGGAACTTATAACACACTAACTAGCTCCTCTCAATCCCCTTTATCAAACTTTTGATGTTAGTGATAGTAAATCTAATAGAATCATCTTAGGAGAAATTGGAATCTAGTACTTAGGTCATCTCAGAAGGTTATGGGAGGAGAATTGTGGAGTTACACACAAACGGACAGGAGTTTTTGAAAAAACAACTTAATAGCAAAATCTAGAGCATAAATAGGGAAAACATTTCTTAAATGCCATGTAGCCTCTTGAAGAAAAGTACAGACGTGTCTCCAAACTATTCTGCAATACTCTACTAGAAACAGCTTTATAGACACCCTAGGACACTTGAACTCTGTGCTCTGATATTAAGTTTGTAATACCCCGATACTGCCACCTAGACATCACATGGTGCTTAGGACCACAAGTGATCCTAAGCTAACCCTTGTACTGGGATAACTCATGAGCAACTAAATAAAATACATAAATCTTAAAGAAATAAGCAGAAGATAAATACTTTATGAATATGTTCAATACAAACTATATTAAAATGATTACAACTTTGATTATACAACACAAAATTGGAATCAAATACATTAACTCTACTGACTGTGTATAAAGACTCTACTAGTATTGACTATAGGTAGTTAGGACATGACCCCCAACTATCCCAAATCAATACGACTGAATAAATAATGAAAAGGGATATTCGAACCCTTGAATCAAAAGGGCTCATCACCTGCTGACTGGAAGCTGCAACTATCTAATTATGAATATACATGCTACAACTTGTACCTACATTATTAAATAATATAGCACATAGACGTATATGTGGACCAATACTTTTGGAATGTACTGAGCAAGTAGGGGTGAATGAAAATATCTCAATGTTTATATAAACTTGTAAAGAGATGCATGCTAAGTGTAAATGACTCACACTGGCTTAAATAATTGAAAGCTGAAAATCATAAATCATGAATAATAAAGAATACTGTATAAATTTTGTGAGCCATAACAATTAGTTCTAAAAGTTGTACTTTTAAACTTTCTATTAGAGGAATAAGTAGGACTGAAGTTAGGTTTGTTTTCAAATTATTTAGGCTAGGTGTAAAAAGGACTCACCTTTATATCTATAAACTGAAAGCTAAAATCTCATAGCTAATATCTGATGTAAGACAATATCTGAATTAAATTGTGAGCCTTTACACTTAATTTCTAAAAGTTGTTCTGTTATTCCATTTTAGGACAGAAAGTTTCTTTTAAAAGATTTTCTGTTATTATTTTCTGGTAGCGAGGTTCTTCTAACCGACGCAAACCATGTAAGCTATCATAGAATCCAATATTTAGTTCACCTAAGGGTAAAACCTCATGTTGGGTAGAGGTGTCATACTCTTACCAAGGAGTATAACCTGAGCTAAATGATCACAATTTGTATCTGCATCAATATAAATGGGAATAATTTGAATATGTACCTATCCTGGCTCGTAGTTCTTGGGCATGTGAACTAGGACACATACCCAACTAAGTTTCAACTACTATTCTCTTTAAGTGGTATGCCTATTCAGTAGAAAAAATTCACTTTAAAATAGCATAAGGGTTTATAATGAAAACTAGTTATGCATCAATCTATTTTAAACTGTAATAGAAACTAATTTGTGTGGATTCAATATTTTAGCTGAGGATCAAAAGATCAAATCTTGCATAAAATCTTATTACATGCTTAGTAAGGAATGATTATACATCATCTTTCTTGAAATATCAAGATTTAAACTTGGGGTTAAACCCATTCTTGAAACTCATGTCAAATCACAAAGTTCATGCTCAATAATAAAAAACTTAAAATTCTTTAACAATTCTAGTCAATATAATGAAATTAATTCTCAATCTATGAAAGTCACATGCATAAAGAGGTAGAAGTAGACATGCAATTCAATATTTAAATCACTTGTAACATCATAATACTCAAATAATAATAAATAGGTATGAACCCTAAACTACAAATCATATAATTTCATTTAAATTCAACTTTAAAAACTAGTTCTGGGAACAAGGATGAAAGAAGTATCCTTGGGCATAACCCCACATACCTTAATTGGTTTGATTTTGAAATTGAAACCTTGACTTGGAAGCCTTGAGAATGTTCTTGAATGCTTTTCTTGAACTTCTTGGATTAGGAACGTTAAATTCTTGATTTTTTTTTGAAGAGGGAGTGATGGAATGGATGATCTTGAATGGGATTGATTAGGATTTATTCTTGGGAGTAAAATAGGAGAATGAGGAAAAATAATGCCCTAATGGATGCTTAAAATCATATTTTTATGACCTGGGTTGAGGTGGGAAAAGACCCAATTTCCCCTTATTATTTAACCCAAAAATTCGTAACCCAAATTACGGTTTGAAGGCTCACTGCAACACAGTGTAATCGCGGTGGCTTACTGCCTCACATGAAAAATGTCATAACTTTTCACTTGGGTATCAGATTAAAACAAAATTGGTATCGTTGGAAAGCCAACTCAATTATATACAACTTAGTGGGTCTTGAGATGAAAAATTCTATATACATCAAAAGTTATACAATTTCAAATTTGACCCTTGTAGAATCGAACATCAAACTTTGGACAAATCTAAGGTTTTTAGCTCAACTTGGATCTAAATAATTTCTATGAACACTCTTCACCTAATAAGCACTTCACACACTAGGATAAAAGTCATGAAATATGAATTAAATTTATGGATCAAGAACATGAAAAATACACCTTCACCATGATGCGATAAGTGTCAATGCTATCCCTGGCGCGATGTGGTGAAAACGTGTTAAGCTACTTGAATTGAATCCAAATATGGTCCAAACCTCGTTTGAAAAATCCCAAACTTACCCGAGACATGATACTTACACCCTTGAACATGAGTCAACTCAAAAACTTATATCTCGGGGTCGAAAAGGTCACTTTAAAAATTGTCAAATTTAAGAGTCAAAAACTTAAGCTAAGTCCCCAACACTTAGCTAAATTTTCAGGCTTTTAGCCTCTTATGCAATGACTAGGAGCTGAACTGAACTAAGAAAAGTATGGGGTATTACAAGAAATTAGATGTTGTTCCTGCTATCACAAGAAAGTAAAACCACAATGAATTTCAATAGCAAGTGAAGTAACAAACTGACAAAGATATAGATTATTTTCTGACCTTCTTAATTGTTAAATATTCTTGTTCAAATTATGCATAATTATTTTTTTATGTAAAAAATTCTGTTGGGTCATCTATATCTCTTTGTCATCCCAGAACATCTACAGATTTTAAGCCAGCTAGTATGAATATTGCTGAAATAACAACTTTCCAATATATGATTCTAGAATCAAACTCCTTTTTTACAAACATCAGCATATATTTTCTCCTTTATCCGCAATCTATTTTAAGTGAATGTAGCCTCTTACTATGATTGAAATTTCACAAAGAAAAAGAAAGGTTTTTCCTAAATACATTGATCCCTAGAACATAATGGAATAATGTAGAAATTTCTTTTAGTACCTGACAATTTATTGCCACAATTCCATCTCAAGTTTTATTCATTTAGAGGACTGTTCATTTATTATCAATGAAGTTTACTGTGTTATGCATATCTTTAGGCCAAGGAAGATGAGTGATTAAGGGTCCTATTTCAATTTCTGCAAACAACATAGCAAGACAGTAGTGTAATGAGTCAGTATGGGTGTATGCACTCAAATGCACAACCAATAGAGGCACTAACCTAAATATTTGAGCCAAAGTCATGCAAAATAAAAGTACCTTGCCCAGCTTTAGCTCGAGCAATATCAACAAGGAAACATTAGCAACATTGTCTATATTATCTCCTAATAATGCATTGATTCCTCTAGGAAGATTATCATGGGTCAGTCGCTACAACAAGAATGTGAATTTTTTCTGGTACAGTAATAGAACCATCTAAACAATTGCAAAAACTCCATTTACAAAATCATATACAAAAGTATAAGAAACCTTGAACAAGTAATCACCATGTTTTGTGGGGTAATAAGCAACGATCTACCTACATAGAGTAGGGATAGTCAGTTGACTTATTCATCAAAGCTATTAGTATGTCCCAAAACACAGTACAATTTTCACGACCCAAACCAAGGCCTAGTCATGACAGGTATCTCAAGCCCACCATGGATCAGAAACTTACCCCTTAGCCTAACCTCAAAAGCACAATAATCATAAAAATAAAGTGGAAGATAGTTAAACTAATGATAATAGTAATAGGAATAGATGAATCAAGTGATGGTTGAAATAATTCAAATAACAATCCACTCATACTTGTCCACAAAAGCGTTTAAAACCAAAATAACATCTAATTCGGGACATATCATGACCAAAAATAATCCAAAATTACTATGACAATAAAGAATAATGAAAATACATGGCCTTCACGATGGAGGCTCCCCACTTTACCGTAACTCAACAGACGTGCTCAACCCCCTAACACTACACAGAATCAACAAAAAGCCCATTGGACTCTACATCATGAAACTATGTAGCATCCAGGAACAGTTAGTAGGATAAGCACTAGCATATAACTCAAGTAATATGGAAAAAATAAAGCAATTATAACAATCCAATCATAAACTATATGCACCATATTCATAAAGATATATAGGATGTTGGGATAGGGACAAGGGCCATGAACATAAGATCTTACAGATTTAAACTGAACTGTGTAGATCGATCCATCCTAAAGGCACTCATGGTCTATGTGGGTCCATCTTCTCCTACTGAAAGGGCCCCAGTGCGTGTTAACCGCCCGAATCTAGGGAAAACTAAATCTTCTAGGGCAATAACCATCCCAATATATATATATATATCAAGCGTTCATTAAGCACAAGGTCATATAGACTCCCAACACTGAAAAATGTGGTTTCTAGTGTTCATATCCCTAGGACTTACACCTTTAAGGTAAGCTACAGAATTCCCTATAAGCTCTAATTAAAATAATTTGCTCGTAAAACCAACCAGTAACACAGGACTTATTTATTAAGGCATTTACAACTTGGTATCGTCATACCAATACGCTTGAAAGATAATATATTTATGTCAAACCAATCCACATGACCAAATTAGACTCGCAAGTTACAATTTAAATACAAAACCAAGGCCACTAAGGCCATCCAAAACTATTTTCATTCATTTGTACTTTAATACAATGCATTGGGTTCAAAAACAAGTTACACTATGCAATTTTTCATATTTAAAATCAAGTTTACATGGTGGGTTGAGGTTAATGCAATTATTAAGCCAAAATTCCATCAATTTGAGGAAACCCACATCCCCCATCCCAACCATTTATACCATGCACCAATTCATTCCTTAAAACATCATTTTAAAGCATGAATAATAAATTCAAAACATGGGACAAGTAATTCAATTAGTAACAACAAGAACCCCTCAACCAAATTTTAAAACCCTACTATTTAATCACATGAAAATCCATCCACTTAATAACATGAAGTAAAATTAAAGTTAGAGAAAGAGATACATGCCTTAAATACATAAGAAATTAAAGTCAATTTGAAGTTTGGAGCCCGGATGATGAATTCACTTTAAAACCCTTAACGTTTCAATTGGAAGAAAATGGTCTTAAATCCTTAAAATTTATGGGAAAAGGTGTCTTTTATGTTTAAAGGTCTTACAAGTGGTAAAAAGACCAAAAAACCCTCACCCCAAGTGAAAAAAAAATTGGATGAATTTAAAATAAACAGTGTAGCATGCTAATATCGCGGAGGTTAACCTTCGTGCCACACCAATATCGCAAAGGTTAACCTCTATAACACGGCCTTATCATAGAGGCTTATCGCCTCGGGGTCCCAAAATGGCCGCGAAACCCTTCTAAAAAATTCAAAACTTTCCCAAAACACCTTTTAACATCCCTAAATAAAATTTAAGTCAAAAATTGTCCTTCCACATGCAGGGGGGGGGTCAAAAATAAAGTTATCAAAGTTTAAAAGGGTATCACATTATCCTCTCTTAGGATAATTCATCCCTGAGTGTGGAATTAGGACATTTTTAGCAGGAGAATAGAAAGAATACACTAGAATTAAATAAAAAAATACTCAGAAAATGAAAAGAGGAAAATGAGACTTATACCTTACACACTCTCATCCAAAATGGGGAACAAGATCGGACATTTATCCTTCACAACTTCCTTAACTTCCCATGTTGACTTTTATACCTTTTGATTTCCCCAAAGAAACTTCACTGAGGCTACATCCTTTGTCCTCACCTACAAACTGGAATATCTAATATTTCAATTGGGACTTTCTCATAAGACGAAATTTGTAACACCAACATCTTAATAGGCACTATCAAGGAAGGACAACACACACACTTTTAAAGCATAAACACATGAAAAATAGGATGATTCAAAGCTAAACTTGTAGGCAAATCTAATTCATATGTGACATTCCCAATCCTCCTCAAATTTTATACAGACCAACTTAATGGGGAACGAGCTTCTCTTTCTTCCCAAACCTCATGACTCCGTTCATAGGAAACACCTTTAAGAATACCCAATCATTTACTTCAAACTTCAAATCCCTCTGCCTCATATCTAAATTAAACTTTTGGTGACTTTGAGGAGTCTTAAATCTTTCTCTAATCAGTTTTACCTTCTCTATGGCTTGGTAAGGAAAGTCAGGACCAAACGACCTAGTCTCACCTACCTTAAACCACCAAATAGGAGAACTACACCACCTACCATAGAGATCCTTAAAATGAGCCATCTGAATGCTAAAATAGTAACTATTGTTGTAAGGAAACTCAATAAGAGGCAAATGATCAACCCAACTACCTTTAAAATTAATCACATAGACCCTTAGCATATCATCTAAAGTTTGAATAGTACGCTCTGCTTGTCCATCCATTTGAGGGTGAAAAGCAGTACTAAGGTTCCCCTGTGTACCCAAATGTTTCTAAAATGAATGACAGAAGTTAGTAGAAAACTACATACTTCGATGAAATAACAGACACTGGTGCACTATGAAAATTCAAGATCTCCTGAATGAACAACTTACCATAATCTTCTCTAAGTAGTTAGTCCTCACCAGTAAGAAGTGAACAAATTTAGTCATCCTATCCAAATGTACCCAAATAGAATCATACAGATTGCGAGATCGTGGAAAACCCGTAATGAAATCTATATTAATCATATCCTACTTCCATATGGGAAACTTTGTCTCTTGATACAACCACCAGGACTCAAATTCTTAACCTTAACTTGATAACAAACCATATATTTTGCAACACAATTTGCCACATCTCTCTTTATATTATTCCACCATTTGATTTTTTCAAGTCATGATACATCTTAGTTGAACTCGGATAAACTGTATATCTGGGCTCATGAGCCTCGATCAAAATCCTTTCACCTAGCCCATCAACATCAGGAACACTTAACCTTCCATAATACCTCAAGATGCCATTTCCCCTAATTTCAAAATCCATTACCTTTTGCTATCCTATATCAACTTTAATATGCATAAATATGGGATTCAAAGCCTACTTCCCATCACCTCGGTACTAAGAGATGATTTTACCACTTCTTAAACAATCACTCCCTCATCCTTAGAGTCCAAAAGACAAACTCCCAAGTTATTTAACCTATGATTGTCCTTCACTAATCCTCTTTTCTTCTCAATAGCATGGGATAATCTCCCCATAGACAATCTGCTAAGAGTATCAGCAACTAAATTTGCTTTACCTTGATGTTAGTAAAGGATCATGGCATAATCCTTAAGTAGCTTGAGCCATTGCCTCTGCCTGAGATTTAATTCCTTTTGCGTAAACACATATTGCAAGCTCTTATGATCTAAATAGATGTCTACATACACTCCATATAGATAATGGCACCAGATCTTCAAGGTAAAGACCACAACCATAACTCTAGATCATTAGTCGAGGAATTCCTCTCATAAACCTTAAGCTACTTGGAATAATAGGCTATGACTTTACCATATTGCATTAGAACATAACCCCAATCCCACACGGGACACATAACAAAACATAACAAACCGTCAATACCCTCGGGCAGGGTAAAAATTAGTGCAGAAGTCGAATTATCTTTCAACTTCTCAAAGCTACCAAAAGAGCATTAGACTATAAAAACTTAACCTTTTTCTAAATTAACTTCATCAACAAAGTAGCAATAGATGCGAAACTTTCCACAGATATCCTATAATACCCAGCCAATCCTAATAAGCTCCTAATGTCGATTGGAATCATGGGTATGTGCTATTTCTTAACTGCCTCAACTTTCTATGGATCTATCTTGATCCCGTCACTTAAAACAACATGGCCCAGAAAGGTCACATCAATTAGCCAAAATTTATACTTGGAAAATTATGTATACAACTTCTGGTCCTTAAGAGTTAGTAACACAATTCGAAGGTAATTGGAATGATCCTTCTCACTCTTAGCATACAACAAGATGTCATCAATGAAGACTATAACAAATAAATCCATAAACTGCCTAAAAACCTAATTCATAAGATCCATAAACGTAGTTAGAGCATCAACCAACACAAATGACATAACCAAAAACTTATAGTGACCATACCAAGTTCACAAAGTTGTCTTTGGAATATTATCCTCCCTAATTTTTAACTAACGATAGCCCACGTGAAGATCAATCTTAGAGAAACAACAAGCACCCAGAAGCCGATCAAAAAGATCATCAATCCTAGGAAGATAATACTTATTTTTCACAGTAACCTTATTCAGCTGATGATAGTCTATACATATTTGAAGAAATCTATCTTTCTTTCCCATAAAAAGTACAGAAGCACTATACAGAGAGACATTGGGATGAATTAACCCTTTACCAAAAAGATCTTCAATTTCTCTTTTAGCTCCTATAGTTTAGCCGGAGCCATTCTATATGGAGGAATGAAAATAGAATGAGTATCCAACAGAAGATCAATCCCAAAATCTATTCCCTATCAAGAGAAATTCTAGAAACGTCATCGGGGAACACTTCAGTAAATTCATTAACCACAGGAACAAATTGTATAGAAGGACTTTAAGAGTTAGAATTCTTAACCCAAACTAAATGATACAGACACTCCTTTGAAATTAACTTTTAAGCTCAAAGATAGGAATAAACCTCTCTTTAGGACTTTGGAACCCTGCCCCCATTCTAATATTGCCTTATTAGGAAAGTGAAAACTAACCCTTCAGGTCCTAAAATCAAGAGATACATAGAATGAATGAAGCCAATCTATTCCCCAGATAACATCAAAATCCACAATATGAAGCTCTATCAAATCCACCAATGTCTTTCTATGAAATATAGACACCACAAAATCCCTATAAATTTTTTTAGCAACTGTAGAATTACCCATCGGAGTAGGCACAAACAAAGGGTCAAAAATATTTTCAAGGCTAAAACTAAAATGCACGCTACATAAGATGTTATATAAGAAATGCTAGAACCTATATTAAGCAATCAATAAACATTATGGGAAAAGAGTTGTAATATACTAGTAACAATATTTAGGGATGCCTCAGATTCCTGATGAGTATCAAGTGCATAGAGATGCTTCCATCTAGTGTCGGTACTAGACGTAGCACCCTTAGAAGAAAGAGCTGAAGAAGTGGCAACTAAAAATTTATTAGCCCTTGCGGAAACCCTGGCTTAAGGAAATTCATGTTGTATATTTCCAAGTTGACAACAATGATAGAACTGATTTCTCCCCTCCCCATAATGTCCATGGTAAAATTGCCTAAAAATGACAAGGAGACAAAGTGGGATTGATTGAGCTTTTCTAGCCTAAGACTGGGTACCCTGTTCCTTAGACTACTGCTAGCCTAAAATCGATGATCTCTCGAAAGTATAAGATAGGGAGCACTACCTACCAAATAAGAATTCACCCAATTAATCATCTTAGTCCATTACCTACCATTTCTCCTACTATTCTACTGGCCTTCACCCTACTCTAAATATCTAAACTTCTTATTCTACCTCTCTCCTATCTGTACCTACTTTTTTTACTCATTCTCTACCTGCTGCATATAAACCACCAACCTGGAGATATCCATATCATTATTCAACATTGTAGACTTACACTCCAATAATAAATCACAGGACAAACCAAAAGAAAACTTCCTTAGTTGGATCTTATGTTAGACACTAACTCTGAAGAATAACGAGACAACTGCTGAAATTTAAAAGCATACTCTTTCACACTCATCTCCCTATACTTTAAGTTCACGAACTTCTCAACCTTAGCTTCCCTTAACTCCTAAGGAAAAAGGTAATCAAGAAAGCACACAAAAACTTATTCCACACAGCATGTTAAGCACCACCACCCTTTATCAATTCCATTCCTTATACCACTGGTAAGTTACATCTTTCAATTGACAGACAACAAACTCCACACCCTTTAAATAAATAGTATGAATCACCCAAAGGATTTTCTCTATCTCATCAATGAACCCTTATAGATCCTCCTCAACCTTAGAGACTATAAAGGTTGGGGGATTCAACCTCAAAAACTGGACAACCTGGGTGACCTCAGATGAATAAGCAACAAAACTAATATATTAAGACTAATGAGACTGTGATGCCACTAAATGAGTAAGCATATGAATATACTAATAAAAATCTACATTAGAGATATCTCCCTGAGATGGTTAATCATAAGTATCACAAACCTGGAAAGCCCGAGAAAAACTAGTAGGGATTGGCAGAACTATACATAGAGAGGTACAATCAGGAGAAGGGACCCTAGACCAGGTATGTATATAAGTAGGGCGAGTTTCCTTCATATTTTACTCAGGTAGGATAGAGTTCTCTGCGGAGCTTTTATGAATATCAAATTTTTCAGGGAGGTATGATCTGAAATGCCTATAAGCCAGGAGTTAGAGAATCTTTATAGCACTAGACTCTATAGCCTAAAATAGAACACATGAAAAGTAAACATTCCTAAATGCCTCATAGCCTCCACCTTATAAGTTTGGCATGCTACATGCCTATAAAGGGACTCTACTTAACACAGCTTTGTGGACACCCAATGACTCTGAACCATGCTCTGATACTAATCTTGTCACGACCAAAAACAAGACTTAGTCACAATGGGTAACTCAATCCCACCATAGACTAGAGATCACCTCTTTAGCCTAACCTAAAGAGCATAATAATTACAAAAATAAATTGAAAGTCAATAAAACTAATGATAATAGTAATATAAATAGATGAATCAAATAACGGTTCAAAGAAATCAAATTATAATCCACGTAAGCTTATCCATGAAAGGCTCTAAAACAAAAATAATATCTAAGTCGAGACATGCCCCTGACCATGACCAAAAACAATCCAAAAGTACTATGAGCATAAAGAAAGAATAATGAAATAGCAAGGCCTTCCGAAGGATTAAGGATCACCATTTCATAACAAATTAAAATATGTGATAAATAACCTAATGTTGCACAGGAGCAACAAAAAACCCTTTGAACCCTACATCATGAAATGATGTAGCATGCAGGGATGATCAGTAGGATAAGAACTAGCATGGAACTTAAGAAATATGGATAAAATATTGAAATTACCAAAATACAGTCATAAACTAAAGATTTAACCAAAACTATGAAGCTCAATCCATCCTAAAGGAAACTATGGGATATATAAGGCTAGTTCCCCCTATAGGAAGGACCCTAGTGCATGTTAGCCACATGAATCGAGGGAAAACTAAACCCACTATGGCAATAGCCATCTCGATATATATATATATATGTATTTATGCATGTATATATATCTATACATATATAATATATGTATGTATATATATGTGTGTGTGTGTATATATAAAGTGTGCACCAAGAATAAGATAATACAAACTCCAATGCCAGTAAATATGGCATCCAATATTTATCCCCCCGATACTTACTCCTTTATGGTTAGCTACATAATTACCTTTAAACCTAAACTAAAAGAATTTTGACATAAAACCAACTAGTAATCTAGGAGTTATTCATTAAGGCATTTACCACTTGGTATCGTCATACCAATATGCTTGTAAGCAAATATATTTATGCAAAATCAATCCACAAAATCAAATTGGACTCTCAAATTTTGTTTAAATCTCAAACCAACACAACCAATGCCATCCAAAGCAATTTTCATTTGTTATCCTTTAATGCAATGCATTGGGTTCAAAAATAAGTTAAACCATGAGATTTTCTATACTCAAAATCAAGTTCACAAGGTAGGTTGAGGTTAATGCAATTATAAAGAAAAAATTCCATCAATTTAGGGAAACCCATGTCTCTCATTCCAACCATTTATACCATGCATTAATTTAGTCCTAAAATCATCAATTTAAAGCATGAATAATTAATTTAGAACATAGGATAAATAATTCAATCAATAATAACCAAAACCCCTCAACTCAAGATTAAAACCCATAATTAAATCACATAAAAATGCATTTGATTAATGCCATAGTGTAAAATTAAAATTAGAAAAAGAGAAGTATGCCTAAAATACATAAGAGATTGAATTCAATTTGAAGTTTGGTGCCCGAATGATGAATTCACAGTAAAACCCTTGAAGATTCTTAGTTTATGTATTAAAGAGAAAGATAATGGTTTTTGTTCCTTAAAACTAATAGAAAAAAGAGTATATTTTATGTTTGAAGGTCGTACAAGGGATAAAATGATCAAAAGCCACTCACCCCAAGTAAAAAGAATAAAAATCGAATAAATTTAAAACAACAGTGTGGAACACCAATATCGCAGAGCTTAGCCCCATGCCACACCATTATGGCGGAGGTTAACCTCTACTACACGACTTTATTGCGGAGGCTTAATGCCTCGACGTCCCAAAATAACACTGAGCCCCTTTCAAAAAATCCAAAACTTTCCCAAAATACCCTTTTAACATCCTTAAACATAATTCAACTCAAAAATTGACATTACACACGGGAGGGTCAAAAATAAAATTATCAAAGTTTTATGGGGTCTTATAATAATAAACCCCGCATATTTACCAACTCAATATGATTATGAACTCCTTACTAAGAAAAAAACAAAATTTATATTTTTTCTAAAAGATAGTAAACAAAATCAACCTTACCAACATAAGATTTCAAAACTTTCGCTATTGTGTGAACATTCACAAGAATAAAAACATATGGTATTCACAGTAAATGCATAATCATGTCTTATAGCAGATAAATAGAGTTTAACCTTCCATTAGCAATTTTTTCAATTAAAAGAAAGGAAGATATATCGACCCCTTCCTTGCGTTCTGACCACGGAAAAATGTCATTACATTATTCATTGATGTAGCACAATATTAGAAGGGAAAACCAAAGTTAGAAACATATTCATATCCACATTAAGCACTACTTCAACTATTTACATCAATTGCATTATATGACTAAAATAGGGAAAAATATAATAACTATCAATAATGGTTGATAAGATCTTTAGGGGAAGAGAAGATAAACAAAAAAAATAGAGATAATAAAGTAACCAATAGAAAGAAGGAGAATGAGGGGACATAGAAAAATTATGTATAATACGTACACTATTTTCCTAAGCTTAATCACAATACTCATAACTTAATTTTTCTAATCCCTTCTCCATTTCTTAATAAACTGGACACCAAATAAAACTTTGTAGAAGGTGTAATGACCCTTTAGGTCATTTTCAGTGGTCCTACTTATTTTTGCCATTAGAGCCTTTCCATAACTGCCCTAAGTCATTAATGACTTGCTAGAACTAATATTTTAGTTACGTGTTAGTTCATTTGGTTTTTGGAACCATTTTCCTATTTAAAAGTCATCGTTGGTTCCAAATATCCATCGAGCAACAAATGAGTAAAATGCTATCAAATGGAAAATATTACTTTGCCAATGCAACCATAATGTTAAAATCTATATGGTTGCATATCGTTTTTTCTCATATTGGATTTAGACGTCGTCTATCATGGATAGACATACCGTGATCGTGGTGAGTTGAGTGTGATGGCGATGGTTGTAATCACAGCCTAGCACATATGCATAATTGCACCCCTTGAAAATTGGGAAAGGTTCGCTAATTCTCCCCTTTCTTTCATTGCTTTGAGTCCTCAAAACCCTAATAGAGTGTAAAATCCTTATAGTGAGTCTTGTGGGTTAATTAGGTGAATGAATAGCTTGTGTATTCTAGTGTTGGCTTACCTACTGGTGGGTTTTAGTAGGTGCCATCATGACTCAAAAATTAGGTTATGAGAAATTGGTATCGGAGCCTAGGTTTCATCGGTATTATTGATACAAGAGCAAGTGTCTAATAGAGTCCTGTATATAGGAATATTGACGTTCGTTTCATATCTTTGGGAGGCTATGGGACATTATTAGGAGTATTTCACTTCTTTCACTCGTATTATGCTAAGAGTCTGAGTTGGATTGTAAAATGTTTCTTGACTTTACTCTTTCACAGATGCCCAGGACATGTGCTGCAGCTATGCGTGATGAGGGTCCCGAGACCCACCTAGGGATCTTTACCCTATTTTAGGACAGCATCAAGATATGTCTCCAATTAGGGATCAAGATGGTCCTCCCCTAAACCCAATTCTTATAACTGATCCAGACATTCCTCTGCCACAGCCAATGGTGGGCTAGGGACCAACCCAGGATCCACTAGGTTTTATTCCTTATTCTTTGCTTAGATATGCTTTAGTTCAACTGTTGGGTATTATTGATGGTTCCCCAACTACTAGAGAAGGAGTACGGCCTACAAATGTTGTTCCTAGAGTTGAGGTTCCATTATTGTCAGCAGTTGCTCAGCTAGTGATCACTCATCCATTTTTGACCCAGTCTGCTATATCTGCTGAGAAGCAGAAAATACTGGGCAGGTTCTTAAGGTTGGGTCCACCATGGTTTTCTAGTGCTCCTAGAGAGGCTGCATTTAAGTTTCAAACAACTTGTAAGGATAGGCTCATGGATTAGGACTTATTGAGACTCGTGGTGTGAATTATAACATATTTTAATTAGATTTGTCCATTCGACATTAGTGGAGAGGTTTTATGGGTTTTAGGCTAGTTGGATCATCTCCCCTTTCATGGACTCAGTTCTCTAAGATGTTCTTGGTGAAGTATATAGCACATAACCTTAGGGATAAATTAAGAGATCAATTCTCTAAATTAGAGCAGGATTTTATGATAGTCTCTGAGTATTAGGATTGCTTCCATGAGTTTACCAGACATGCGACTTCTATCTTTGATACTGATTATGAAAGAGTTTGTTTCTTCGTAATAAAATTAAGAATTCTTACTTGGATGGCTACTCAGAGTTTTATTGTTACGGGTAGGACTTTTGCTGAGGTTTCTAATCATGTTAGAGTGATGGAAGACATACATCATGAGGGCCATGATAAGAGGCCCAAGTATCAAGGAAGATTTAGTAGGAGCATAGTAGTTCCTAACTCAAAGGTGGTAGTTCTTATATTGTTCATTCTCTGTGTCCATCTTTTCATCCCTAGGGTCAAACTAGCAGACTAGTTTAGGCAACTCTTCAAACTACTGATGGAGGTCAGTCTAGTGCTGGTGGTAGCCTTAGCAAGGATGGTGATTAGTATTTAAGTGGTTCATCTGCAGGTTGTGCTAGACGTGGTAGTTACTCTAGTTCGGCTGCATCTGTGTGTTCTGGTTCTGCTTATGATTCTTGTTTTACTTATGGGATTCCTTGTTATTTCTTGAGAGATTACCCTAATCATAGGGAAAAAGTTGTTTTATCCCAGGTTACTACTCCTATTAGGGTAGTTTATCCCTCAGGTAGAGGTGGTGTGAGAGGTTATAGGGTGGTTATAAGGGTGCTCCAGGTGGTACTCGGGCAAGAAAGTCAAGAGGTTGGTTAGATACCTAGCCAAGTGGTGCGTGTGGTCAGTTTTATGTAGCACCTGCTACACCCGAGGCTCAAAATTTGGATGTTTTTGTGATAGGTACGATTTTAGTGCTTCACAAGTTGGCTCTTGCTTTGTTTGATCTCGAATCCAATTATTCTTATATATCTGCTTATTATGCACCATGCTTTTACTTGAATAGTGACTTATTATTAGTGCCATTGCAGTATCTACTCTCGTGGGTAATTCTTTAGTAGTGGATCAAGTATCTAGATCATGTGTTATGATAGTTAGTGATGTTTATACATGTGCTAACCTTTTTATTCTGGATATGATAGATTTCGATGTAATTTTAGGCATGCACTGGTTATCCCACTATTATGCGGTCATGGATTATTTCTTATGCTTGTGCTAGGAGACTTATATCGAGGGGTTGTGAGTCTTATCTCGCCTATGTATGTACTACTCGCGTTGGGCGTCAGTCGCTTGACTTTGTTCCTATTGTTTGTGAGTTTTCTAATGTGTTCCCTATCGAACTGCCTGATGTTCCCCTTGACTGTGAGATTATGTTTTCTATTAACCTTGAGCCTAGCACCTAACATATTTCAATGTCACCTTACTATATGGATCTTACTAATCTTAAAGAGTTAAACTCTCAATTTCAGATATTTTTCGTAAGGGTTCTATTAGACTAAGCATATCCCTATCGGGATCTTCCATTTTGTTTGTGGAGAAGAAGGATGGTTCAATTCACATGGGTATTAATTATAGGCAGCTTAATAAGGAAATGGTGAAGAACCATTATCCTATTCCTCACATTGATTATTTTTTTGACCAGCTTAAGTATGTAGCAGTGTTGTCTAAGATAGATTTGAGGTCATGTTATCATCAGTTTAGGATTTGGGCTGAGGATATCCTGAAGATAACTTTCAGGACCCATTATGGTCATTATGATTTTTTGGTGATGTTGTTTGGGCTGACAAATTTCCCAGTCGTGTTCGTGGATTTGATAAACCGTGTGTTTAGGCCATATCTAAATTCCTTCATTATTGTGTTCATTGATGACATTTTTGTGTATTCAAGGAGTAGCGAGAAGCATGTGCTACATTTAAGGGTCGTGCTCTAGACTCTGAGAGATCATGTGTTGTTTGCCAAGTTCTCTAAGTGTGATTTATAGCTTGAGTAAGTGTCACTCCTTGGACATGTGGTGTCCACAGAAGGTATTATGGTAGATCCGACTAAGATTTTGGTGATTTGTGATTGGGCTAGGCCTATGTCTCCGACTAAGTTCCACACTTTTATTAGTTTGGCTGATTATTATAGATGTTTTATTGAGAGCTTTGCTACTATTTCAGCCCCTATGACTAGATCGACTCAAAAGGAGGTTCCTTTTTGATGGTCCGAGGAGTGTGAATTGAGCTTTGGGAAGCTCAAGGATTGTCTTACTTCAGCTCTATTATTAGCTATTCCAGTTGATGGTAAGGGATTCACCGTGTTTTGTGATGCTTCTAGTGTTGATCTTGGTTGTGTTTTGATGCAGCAGGGTCGTGTTATTGCTTATGCTTCTAGACAACTAAAGGTGTATGAGCATAACTACCTCAGTCTTGATTTGGAGTTGGTAGTGGTAGTTTTTGCGCTCAAGACTTGGATACATTATTTGTTTGGTGTGCATTCCAAGATTTTCATCGATAATCGTAGCCTTAAATATCTTAGAACCTAGCAAGAGCTTAATACTCACCAACGCAGATGGATGGAGTCGTTGAAGGACTATGACATTTCTATCTTATATCATTTGGGGAAGGTGAATATGGTAGTTGATGCGTTGAATTGTAAGGTAGTGATTATGGGTAGCTTGGCTTGTATATGTTTTTCTCATAGCCTATGGCCTGAGACATCCAGTACCTAGGCAATTTGATGGTTCTCCTTGATATTTCGTATCCTGTTAGGATTTTGGTTTGTGTGGAGGCGAGGTCCTCCTTATTTGAGCAGATTCGTGATCGTTAGTATGAGGATAGAAAGTTGTGTTTTCTCCATGATCAGGTGGTGAGTGGTGATTCTAGGAGGCACACTATTAATTTTGAGGGTATATTAAGGTTTGAGGTCATATTCGTGTTCCCCAAATTGATAACTTGATTCAACCGATTCTTTATGAGGCTCACAGCTCTGGATATTCGATTCATCTTGGTAATGCAAAATTGTCTACGTAGATTTAATTTCCAATCAAAAGTGCTACTACTTCCAGTGGGTTTATCCCACCGAAGGACTCATCAAAGCATGTCATAAAGAATGTACATGTTCCAAAATATGCTGAAGTTCTCAATCCTGAATCATATGTGCATGAAAATATAAGAGTACCTCCAAAACCAATAGTCATTTTGCATGGAGAGCCTTTAATTACTTGGAAGTCCTCATAGGTGAAGAGTTTGATTTTGTAAGAAAACTTGCAATATACAATTGTTGGTAAGTTCTCTTATGGCAAGCCTGACGTTAATTAGCTTTGAAAATTAATTCCTAAACAATGTGGGATTAAGGGAGATTGTGCAATAGGAGTTTTAGATTCAAGCCATATTTTGATTTGTTTGAATCAATTAGAAGACTATGTTCAATTGTAGTCCATTTCAGCATAGTATATTAAATCCAGAGAGAGGTATTGATTAATGAAGACCTTAAATGGGATCCATGGTTTGAACTAGATGTTGAAACTACAGCGGGAGTAGCATGGATCTCATTCCCATGTCTTTCACCTAATTTTTTTTCTAAAGAAGCTATATTTTCAATTGCCTCGGCTGTGGGCAAGCCTTTGGTGGTAGACATGGCCACAAGGAACCATACTAGGCCAAGCTATGCAACAGTTAAGATATAGATGGATCTAGTATCTATGATGCCACACAGAATTAAAATCAACAAGGAAGATGATATTACTGGGAATATAAAGTCCAAATAGATCCAAATCAAATATGACCAAAAACTAAGTATTGCAAAGAGTGTTGGTTACAAGGTCATGATGAGGAAACATGTTGGAATATCCATCTGAAGTTATTTAAATAGAAGCAAGAGAAAAAGAAAGCACAGATCAACAATGTTGAAGGCCCATAAGAAAAGTACAATGAAACTATAATGCTAATTCAGAGATAGAGAAAAATCCATGTAGGTTAAGAAAAAACAAGTATAGGAAGGATCAATATTGTCACATTATGGGAGAGGTGAAGGATAAGGAAGAAGACTTAGAAACATCAAATGCATTTGATGTGTTGGATCAATTAGACAAGGTGGAGGAAAATTTAGTAACCAGCAATGCAAAAGAGCAGGAGAGCACGAAAGACTGGGTCAATAGAAGTTTTGGGAAGACAAATATAGCAGGAAAAGAAAATCAGATTAATAATGACAAGGTTGAGAAAACACAGCAACAACAATCAGACAAAGGAAGAGGAGAAAATAATCAGAATGAAGGTAAGGATGATGTTTAACTTTTAGAAGGGAAAAATGCAGATATAGAGAAAACATAAAAACAAGAAGGGAACCTGAATGAGTTAAGAGAGTTGATGGTGATACAGAACAATACTTCTCAGGAAAAAATTTTAGAGAACATTGTGCCTCTTGCTATGGAGGTGAGTAATATGATGGAAGTTAATAGTAAGTAGGATGATTTTGATAAGGATGACTTGATAGATAATATTGAAAAGGTATCAAGGGAAGGGAACTTATCTCTTAATTAGACCAAGTCATTGAAGAAAAAGCATGGTAAAAGGAACAAAAAAAGCAATGATATCAGTATCAGCACAATGCAGACAAGGAGCCAAACAACTGATTCAGCCTCAAAATGAATGCTTTAATATGGAATATAAGGATTGTTAACACTCAAAAGGATTTTAAAAGGATAATAACAATGCACAAAAGGTATCAATTTGGTTTCATAGGTCTTATGGAACCATTTCAGGAGAGGCATAATATTGAGGTATATAAGAGCAGGTTGGGAATAAAGCATGCAGTAGTCAATATATCGGGAAAGATCTAAGCATTCATAGAATCAACAATGGAGTATATCATAGTTAGTGATCAGGAATAACAACTCATACTTAGACTAGAAAATCAATAGGCAGGAGTGGTTATGATCATCACATTAATTTATGCCAGATGTAATCAATTGGAGAGAGTTTTTCTTTGATAGTCTTTGGGAAATTTGAGTAGCAATATTAATGATCCATGGATAGTACAAGGGGATTTTAATGCCATAAGGCATGTAGAAGAGAAGCTTGGAGGTTTACCTATGACTTTGGAAAAAATAGAAGACTTTAATCACTGCATAGGCAATTATAACCTGAAGGAAATTGCTTTTAAGAGAAGTAAATTTTCATGGTGAAATAATCGAGTTGATGAAGATTGTATATTCAAAAGGCTAGATAGGGTACTTATTAATGACAGGCTACAAGAGTTATTCCCTATATTGGAGGTGGAGAACTTACAAAGGAGTGGGTCTGATCATGCACCCATGTTGATTTGTTTCAATACTAATTAGGAGCATTTTATCAAACCTTTTAGGTTCCTTAATTTTTGGTTTCAAGAAGAATCTTGTCTGGAAGTCATCAGGCAAAAAAAGAGAGTGAAATCTTATGGTAACCTATTCTTTAATGTTCATAAAAAACTGAGGATGGCCAAGGCTGTATTGACTAAGTGGAGTAAGCAAAAATTTGGAAATATTTTTCAAGAGATAATTACTCTTGAGGATGTAATCAAGATCAAAGAGAAGCAATTTGAGGAAAATCCATCAGGAGGAAATAGGGCAGTATTGTTCAAGGCACAAGCTAAACTGATAGTACAACTAAAAAGATAGGAAGAATTCTAGAAGTAAAAAGCTGGTTTTCAATGGATCAATGATAGAGAAAAAGATACAAAATTCTTTTATGTTATTGTCAAGAGAAGAAGTCAAGATTAAAGATCAATAGAATCCAGAATGATGAAGGAGAATGGCTAAAAAATAAGGATGAAATTGATGAAGCTGCTATATTATTTTATCAAAATTAGTTTCAAAATCAAGAGGATGCTACTGACTTCTTAATGTTGGAGGAACTACCAATAGTGATCATTGAAGAGAAAATGCTAATAAAAAGAAGATACCAACAATGGAGGAAGTAAAAGTAGCAGTGATAGGGCTGGATAGAAATAGTGTTGGAGGTGTAGATGGTATAACAGGTACTTTTTTTCAAGATGCTAAGGAAATAGTAGCTACTGATCTTCATCAGATGGTTATAGCCTTTTTCTGTGGCTATGATCTCCCCAAATTCATCACACACACAACCTTGGTGTTATTACCTAAGAAGCTAGTGGTTAACAATTTCTTAGATCTAAGACCAATATCACTTAGTAATTTTGTGAATAAAATCTTTTCCGAGATTATTCATAAAAGACTTAAGTGCATTTTGACAGATATAGTGTCTGAGGAACAAGCTAGATTTGTACAAGGAAGAAGTATTGCTAAGAACAGTTTGGTAGTGCAAGAATTATTTTTTGAAATTAGAAAGAGAGAGAAACCACCAACTATGGTCATAAAGCTGGATATGATAAAAGCCTATGATAGGGTGGAGTGGCTATTTTTGACTAAAGTGTTGAGAAAGATTCGGTTTTGTGAAGAACTTATAGATATGATATTCAGTTTGTTGTCAAATAATTGGTATTCCTTATTGATAAATGGACAGCCTATGGGATTTTTCAAAGTATCTAGGGGTCTTAAACAAGGGGATCCTCTATCACCTACCTTGTTTATTATTACAGCAGAGGTCCCTTCAAGGAGACTTAAAGTATTAATGACTATGAAGAGTTTCAAGTTGTTTGGAATGCCTAGAGGAAGTCCCAAAAACAATCATCTTGCATTTGCAGATGATATGATTATCTTGTGTAAGGCAGAGTTGGGAACTTTACAGTTGTTGACATCTATATTGGAAAAGTATCAGTTGGTGTCTGGGCAGAGAATTAACAAGGAGAAGAGTGCTTTATATTTTCATGAGAAAGTGTCTAACTGAGCAGTGGTCATGGAAGAAGCGATTACACATATATTAAGGAAGGAGTTTACTTTTAACTATCTTATATGTCTAGTGTTTTATAAGAGAAAAAAGAAGTAGTATTACCAATTAATTCTGAATAGGATTAGTAGCAAATTACAATCTTGGAAGGGGAAGCTTTTATCATTTAGGGGGACAGTTGTTTTAATTAAGCATGTGTTACAAAGTGTGACTATTAATTTTCTGTACCTAATAAATCCTCCTAAGAATGTTCTAAATGCTCTTCAAAGATGTTTTGTAAAAAATTTTTAGAGTAGTACTGAAGAAAGGAAAGGTAGACATTGGGTGGCTTGGTCTAAGATATGTTTGCCAGAAGAAAAAAGGGGCCTTAGTTTTAGAGTCTTACAAGATGTATCAACTGATTTATTTTGTAATATTTGGTGGAACTTTAGAACTAAGAACTCATATAATACTGAAGGTGACTATTCAGCAAGAGACAAAGTAGCAAGATAAGGCAGTATGGACTCTAGAGGCAAAGGGGAATTTTAATGTTAAATCAGCATGGCACTATATCAGGTATAGAGAGAACCCTAATGACCTCTATAAGAAGCTTTGGATAAAATATTTACCTTTCAAAATAATATTATTTATGTGGAGAATATGGAAAGGGAAGATTACAGTTGATGCTACTATCAGGAGATGGGGAGTGGAAGGACCTTCTAGGTGCTGGTGTTGTCAGAATCCATCACATGAGATAGTGGTTCATGTGCTGCTGAGATCTGATTATACTAACAGGACTTGGTCCTATTTTAATTCTTTTGTAGGGATTACTATAAAGGTGTTGAGTCTGAGGAATGCCATATATGCATGGTGGAATGCAGATGTAAAGCTAACAAAAAAGGAGTACTATAAAGCAGTGCCAGCCATGATAATATGGGAGCTTTGAGAAGAAGGAATGCATTGAAACATTAAAGAAAAAAAGTATCAGTACATAAGATAATAATGAATATTACAAGAAATTTGAGAATGTTACTTAAAGTGAGAAAGCCTACTCTAGATTTCTTAGGAGATTGGCCATGTATTATGCAGCAATTCAGTTAGTTTAAACCAAGAATCAAGGTTATAACTATTCTTTAGGAGCTTCCACAAGAGAGATGGGTTAAATATAATATAGATGGTGTTTCATAAAGAAATCCAAGGAAGAGTGCTTGGGATTTTTGTCTAAGAGATGGGCATAAGGACTTAATGCCTGCAGAAGGGGAAGCAATTGAGGATACCACTAGTATTAAAGTAGAAACATTAGCTATTTGAAATGCATCCAAAAATTACAACACATCAAATCATAACTGAGTAATCATTTAGACAGACTCACTAACTATGAAGAAGATGATAAGTAAGAAGTGGAAAATACCATGGAAAGTAGAAGATATCATAATACAAATATGGAGATTACTTTCAAATAAGAAGATGCAGATTGTGCATACATAAAGAGAAGGTAATTAGCTAGCTGACTACTTAGTTAACATAGTAGTGGAGCAGAATTAAGTCACATATACAACATTTAGTCAATTACCTAGGATGGCTAAGAAGACCCTCAATAGTGATAAGTATCAGTCATCTTATCTGAGGCTAGCATTTAAACATAATTACAAAGACTGGATAGGCTAATATAGATGTTTTACTTTACAATTCCAAGATAGAAACCAAAAAAGGGGAAATGCTACTTAGCCAAAAAAACCAGTCAACAAAATGGACTCTTTATAAATCAGGGGGTTAATGGTTAGATGATCATCACATGTAGCTTTGGATATTGACATCGTCCAGTTACCAGTGGGTTCGAGCATCTCATTATCTCTCTCTCTTCTATAACTAGTTAAGAAAATAGAGATTATTTGCTAGTTCACATAGCAAAAGCAACACAAGAGAAGAAATAGATTATCAGGAATGCATGTCAGGCCTAAGCGGACTTGAACCTATGTTTTCGGCACCAAAAAGCTATTTACATACCTTTGTACTAGAGTTATCAAATGGTAGACATAGAAAAATAAAGTTTACCAAGAAGCAGATAATTAATCTAAAGGAAAAAGCAAAGAAACAACTTGCTCTTGTAGCTGGAGACGTATCCATCATAGTCATACCAAGGAACGGAATTGATGACCCAAAGAAGGAGCCGTTTGAACTGATGATTGATGAAGATATCCACGGAAAGAGAAGAAGAGTTAGAGAGAATTTTAGGGGAGATGCTCTTACTCATTTAGAAAACCCTACTCAATTCTTATATGTTTTTTTAGATCGGGTCTTGGTTTGGGCATACCCAATTTTGTTTTGTTTTTAGTTCTTACATTTTTTCATGATGGGTTGGTCCATTTGTGTATTGTTAATTTGATTATTAATAAAATCTAAATTAAATAAAAAAAAACATCTCGGTAAAGTTAAGATGTGTAGAGATTTGAGGCAGCATTATTGCTAGGATGAGATAAAGAGAGATCTGGTAAACTTTGTGGCTCGTTGCCTATGTTTTCAGCAAGTTAAGGTCGAGCATCAGCATCCTGGTAGATTGACTCAAAGGTTTCCCATTCTCGAATGGAAATGAATAGATTACTATAGACTTAATTTATGGCTTACCTCATACTCCCCGTGGTTTTGATGGTATATGGGTTATTCTGGACTATTTGACCAAATTAGGACATTTTATTTCTATTCAGATGACCTTTATTTCTAAGAGATTAGCCAAGATTTATTCTTGAGTGATAGTTTATTTGTGTGGAGTTCCCTTTTCTATCATATCAGATCGTCATATTATATTTACTTTGAGATTTTAAAGAGCATTTCAGAAGGAGTTGGGTACTTGAATGGATTTACGTACAACTTTTTATTAGCAGATAGATGGTCAGTCTGAGCAGACTATTTAGGTGCTTGAGGATATGCTCTGAGCTTGTGTTATAGATTGTGGATGACAGTAGGATCAACACTTAGCATTGAAAGAGTTTGCCTACAATAACAGCTATCATTTGAATATTTAGATGGTGTCATATAAGGCATTATATGGTAGGAGATGTCGTTCTCAGATAGCGTGGTTTGATACTTCCTAAGTGAGACCTCATAGTATGGATTTTCTTTAAGACTTATTGCTAGAGTTAGGGTAATTCAGGATAGGCTGAGAGTAGCCTAGGCAAAAGGCCTATGCTAATCGTAGACTCTGTGCCTTGAAATTTAGAGATGGGGATCATGTGTTCCTTTATGTATTACCTATAAGAGGTGTGATAATAATCAAAAATAAGTGTATGCTTATCCCTTATTATATTAGTCCTTTTGAGATTCTCTGCATTATTGGCGAAGTGACTTATAAGTTAGCCTTGCCTCAAGATTTTACTGTTGTTCATCCGATTATCCATGTATAGATATTGCAGAAGTAAATTCCTGATCCATCTCATGTGCTTATGTAGGACTCAATCCAGTCAAATGAGAAGTTAGCCTTTGTTGAGGATACTGTGCTTATTTTGTCTAGTGATGTGAAATAGTTGCACACTAAAGAGATTCCAATGGTTAAGGTTCAGTGGAAGCACCGCCCAATGAAAGAGGCTACTTGGGTGATTGCGAATGAGATGTGGGTCTAGCATTCTTATTTGTTTCAGACTTCAGGTATTTTTCTTCAACTTTAACTTTTGGGGATGAAATTTCCTTAGTAGTGGATATTCTAATGACCCTTCTAGTCATTTTTCATGTCCCTACTTATTTTTTTTGCTAGATCTTTCCCATAGCTACTCCAAGACATTAATGACTTACTTGAACTGATAGTTTGGTTACCTAGTAGTTTATTTTGTTTTTGGAACCATTTTTCCGTTTAGAAGTCTTTATTGGTTCAAAATGGCCACTGGGAAAAAACTTTAATAAAATGATATTTGATGGATAATCTGACTTCGCCAATGCATCCGAAATGTTGAAATCTATATGGTTTCATATTTTGTTTGCTTATATTAGATTTTGAATGCATCTCGAGGCATTGGCTGAAGCTTCAAAAATCCAAGCTTCAGTCATCATCTGTTATAGATGGAGATGCCGTGATTTTGGTGGGTTGAGTGGGATTGCAATGGCCACAATTACGGCCTATCTATTATACGTGATCGCACCTCCTGAGAGTTGGGCAAAGTTTATTGAAAGGCTCTCTTAGCCACAAATTGGCCATTTTCTTCCATTGCTTCTAATCCTTAAAACCCTAATAGAGTGTCAAATCCTTAAAGTGAGTCGTGTGGGTTGATTGGGAGCTTGAATAGCTGATGTATTCACGATTATCATCAAATCTAAGGTAACATTCCTGTAATTTTGGAGTTGATTTTTTGATTTTCTAACCCAAAACCCCTAATGGCTTGAGGCTTGATTTTAGCCCCAAACATGGTTGTTCTGTACAAATTTCTTGAGTGTTATAACTCCCTAATGGTATTTGGACAATGGGATAGTCCTGGAAACTCATTTTTGATATATGGGACCCACTTGGGGGTTTTGGGGTCATCTTTGAACCCAAAGCACAATTGTTCAATATAGATGTTGTTATTCTCATAATAATGCATAGATTATGTTTTTGATAGATTGACTCATGGAAGAAGCTATAAGGAAAGGGAAAGTGATAATTGTTGTGTCATAAGCTATTTAGACTCTAGGTAGGCTAGGCTTACTTATAGTTAGATTGAGCTTTATTTTTGGTATGGCTTTGATATCTTGATAAGATGGGGTAGTGTCTTGGATTTTTAATTAGTAGATGGTAATGCTTGGATTTAGTTGAAACACAAAGGATATTAAACTCATTAAGTGGGATAGTTGACTCATATCCTAAAACCTTGGTTAGTTGGACTTATAATCTCATGAATAGCATGAGAATACTCTAGTTGCTCTAGTGGATAAGAGTGAGCTTGTTCACTAACCTTAATGGTATTTTGACCTAGATATGCTTAGTTGTAGAATGGCTTTAGGTGCTTAGGTTGACTTAGGAGGAATTCTTGAAGAGAAATTATCCCATAAAACTAGTGCAGATTGGTAAGCTCTTAAGGCATGATTTAGAAAAAATAGCCTAATTTTGGGTAGGATTTAGACTTATAGAAGAGAATTCGGGGATTATTAGAAACGGAACTTGACTAACCTTAAGCTTGACTATGTAACTTCTTTAGTGACCTAGATACATGATGGATGCCTAGGTTATGCTTTTGGTGATATGAGGGCTAAACTCGATTAATGGTTTATGCATCTTGTCAATGCTGGGATAATGTGTATACTTGATTGGTTATATTGTTTTCATTACATGCATAGCATTGGAAAGTCTTGTGAATTGAATCTATGGTTATGCTATCACTTAAACTTATTGGATAGTTTACTATGTGAGCCTTGAAAAATGTTATAACTCTTATTATGATAAAAGCTTAATGACTTAGCTAATGTTTGTGTAAAAGAATCTATTTGGCCTAGTATTGTGAACCATATGGGTAAAGAAGGATTTTAGAAGGCATATCCATGACTTATATTTGACTTAGTAATAATTATGATTAAGATCAGAAAAGTGGGGATTGCTCAT
This sequence comes from Capsicum annuum, assembly GCF_002878395.1. NCBI lineage: Eukaryota > Viridiplantae > Streptophyta > Magnoliopsida > Solanales > Solanaceae > Capsicum > Capsicum annuum. The sequence goes on along the minus strand of NC_061116.1, from coordinate 84,229,357 downwards.
ATCATCGATATAAACATGCCCATGCAACTACTCATGTAATGTAGTGATAATTAATGGTAAAGTACCATGATATGTATTTCCTTACATCTCTTATACTCTATTTTTGTGGGCTTGTACTTATTATTGATTTGGATATATATGTAGGTATTTATGGTTATCTTGGTGGTTATGATGATGCCCGGTGAACCTGAAGGATATATCAATGTTATGATGATGCCTGGTGAATTAGGAGGATAAATTGATTTTATGATGATGACTGGTGAACCTGTAGGATATATTGATGTTAATGATGATGCTCGGTGAATTCAGAGGATATATTAATGTTATGATGATGCCTGGTAAACTCGGAGGATATATTGATGTTATAATGATGCCCAATGAATTTCGAGGATATATTAATGTTATGACAATGCCCGATAATCTCGGAGGATGTATTGATGTTATGGTGATGTTATGTATGGTAAAAATATATGAATATACAGGTAGATATGTGGTTATGCCATTGTATGATTAAGTCCTTGTGTACATTTACAATATGATGTTATCCCTGGGAAGTTGTCTACAATTCTCTACCATTAATCACTTGTTAAGTGGTGTGACTATTATTGATGCTAATTTGTGAATAGAAGTAGAATAGGACAAATAACAAGTTAAGACTACTTGGTAAGTGTAATCATATGTAGAATTAAGGGTTCACCTAGTGATGACATTTGGCGTGAATAAATGGATAATTATGGAATTTCTTCGAGTAAAATGGGTTATGTGATAATTAGTTGTCCATATAAAGTGCCTATATGACTTGATGGCTAGAAGACTTGAATGCTAGTTGGTGGACCTTGTTTAGTTAAAATGTGGTAACGAGTAATTATAGTTATAAAATGTCATAGATACCTAAATGGCTATATAACTATGGTTATGATTACATTGGTACCATTGTGGTGATTTGTGGTAATTAATGATGATTATGGACCTTGAAAAAATGACCATTAATGGAAATGTGGAAACCGTGGGTAAAAGTGAGTTGGTTATAGATATGTTTCTTGATGAATTGATAAACTGATCTTTTTTTGTAATCTCTGGTGGTATAGGACGCCGTGATAAGTTCTTCACTTTTTGTTCTTTTGGGTGTAATTTCCGGTGGTATGGGACGTCATTGTAAGTTCTTTTACTTTATTCTTTAATAATTGTATGTATGTTGACTTGGCATTTATGCGATTGTAATTGTATATACATATTTTTTATGCTTCCAAATATATTATTCATTTCATATCAAGGTTGTGGTACGTTTTGATGTGATATGTCGTATTATTGTTCTAGTTGGTTAGTTAGTTTGTACAGTGATGATAGAGATACTTTAGGTTTGATTATGTACCTTGACTTATAGTTATTGTTTTACTTCATATCATCTATATATCATAATTCATCTCAGTCGGCCGATGATTCCTACTGAGTACCTATTGTTTTGCTACTCATACTACCTTTCTATACCTTTTTGGTGCAGAACCGGGTACTAGTTGCCACCACTGAGTTGTGATCGTGCTGTGTTGATCTATAGGAGACAGGGTGAGCTCTTGGAGTTTGAGTCTCCAATTTCCCTCCTATATTTATTCATTCTTTTGTATTCATGATAGATGTATAAGACTATTTAGACATTGAGTTGTATTTTCTATTGTCAAACTTAGATGCTCTTGTGTTAATATTACCTAGTCATGGAATTGGTATTCGTATGTTGGTTATCTTCTATTATGTGAAACATTGTTGCTTATATTTTGTGTTCATATATTTGGTCCATGTTGGATTTTTTACCAAGGTAACCCATTTCCTTAGCTCCGGGTTACGGTGTCGGCTTACCTACTGGTGGATTTTAGTAGGTGCCATAATGACTCAAAAATTAGGTTATGACAGAAGGCCTTTTGGTCAGTTTTCTTATTCTTGTCCATGTATTATGATACACTTTCAACTCCAAAAGAGCATTCCTGGTGGAAGATGAATGATCTTGGAGAAAAACTTTAACTAAACAATTAGAGAAACTGAAATGGCTATAGAGCCAACACATGATAATGAAGAGTGATCGTGAAGGCCATCGGGTATTTGATGATGTGATTCTGCAGGGTGCTAGCATTTTAATGAAAATAAAAAGGCAACTTTTACCGTGTTGGCTTTTTAGGGGGTATTACAATGTTATGTCGTGATGAGGAAAGACCCCCACCCTCCATTGATCCTTCCAAATACGTTTAGGGGAATTTAGTGTTTAAGTCACATTTAACTGTTACAAATAAAAATATAAAAACAAATTATATTTTGTGTTATTAGTTTCTTCCCTCATGTGTTGCACATGTCTTTCATGTCATGTAGTTTATGTTATTATAAACGTGTTGATAGCATAAAAATAATTCTTCGGTAATAAATAATTAAACCTAAATAATAAAGTATTTTCTGAGTGATCTTCGAATGTTAACTTTTAAGTTAAGGTCAAGATGGTTGGATATCCTATGAATATATACAAATATAATTATTTATCTAGATTTTGATTTTATGAGATACAAATATGTAATGATGATATGTATTTCACATAATATTTTTTTATAGATGAAATTAAATTGCAAGGAAGAGATAACAAATTTTCGATGAAATTATTTTAAACTAAACGCCAAACATCAAAAGTTCGTTCCAATCAAACATAAAAAAAATTGAACTGATAATAAACTAAAGTCAAACAATAAATTCGTAAGTGAATAAAAGTTAAAATCTCCTTTATATAGAGTGTCAACTAAAGAATGTTTTGAAGAAGTTGTAACGTCAAATTTCTCATGACAAAGAGATTTGTCACCCATATATCTAAGTAAAAATTTGCTCATGAAAATCAAATTGGAGTTGGAGTTTAATACGATATAGAATACATGAAAGATGAAAGAGAAACAAAAACAATGATTAAAAAGATAAAAACTCAAAATCCTAACACTAAGAACAAGAAATTAAGATAAAAGATAGAATCAAGACACAAGTATAAGATCCAATAGGCCACACTGACTATATGAATGTCAAATCCTATTAAGAATCCAAACAAGCACCTATACTATCGAGACACCTCACGAGGAATGATATCATCAAGCAAGCAATCACATCAACATTCAATAGTAATAAAGGCAGTAACTCAACTCTCACAAAAGTTTCTCTCATCAAAATATCAATAATCAAAATAATATAAATCTAAAATAAGATATTCTCCCTTATTTATTACTTATAGTAATAATTACAAAAATATCCTTAATGAAATAAGGGTCTTTTTTGGAATAAGACTTGAATGTGAAGAATAGTCATTTGTGTCCATAGCCTCCTTCTCCTTTTTTTGTCTTTCTTCCTTGCACTTCTACTTTAGTATATTCACGTGCTTTAATTCTTATTCCATGTTATTGATTAAGCTACGTTTTCATTATTCTCCCTCTCTTGAAAAGAATTCATCCTCGAATCCAAACCTAGCAAAGCCATAGGAAAAACAAACAACAAGGAGGACCTCATTGCATGAGGGTTAGAATAAGGCTTAAAAAATCCATCAAAGGACACAGAAACTTATGATATAGCCAGACATCAATTATCTTGACGAATTAAACCTCATATGCATAAGAAACTACAAAGCATCATAAAATAAGGATATCATAAAGGAACCAATAAAATCAAAATAATACCAAATGGGTATGCACACATTGGTCCTAGTAAACAAGAAGCACAAATAGTCTTCTATTTCAAGACAAAATCATTTTTGAGATGGATCCATGATTGATTCCCACACATACAAAAAGTTACCAAGGTCAAAAGGAAAGATATACACCTATCTTGGTAAAAAGAGCATCCAAATAGTCCATTAATATCCATATTTACATGAGATACACACTCAACACAAATATAAGTATCATCATATTCAATGAGCTAGTATAGAAAGGTGTCTAGCAAATTTACATCATATATGGGGTCCTCACTTATAAGATCACTATTAGATTCAAAAATATCATAAAGCATATTTTCAAGAATAGGACAACCCAAAGAAAAAGTCTCATATTTTAGATAAGTATCACCCTCCTTCTCAAAATAAGAATCCCTAAATTGACTCACACCACCACTACCATCAAGGAGCTTATAAATTAAGTCATTATAGGAATTACTTAGTGCATCCTTATAGTCATTACATAAAGGTGGGATGTCATACAAGGATAACAATCAAGTCCATCAACATAAGAATAATCTCTAGTCAGATTTCTCAAATAATAAAAAAAATCAGGCTTATTTTTACCCAAAGGCTCATCCCTTTTAAAGAATGAGATATTGATATCAACAATTATATAGTTAACACAATCTTCACTCAACCCTATATTCTTAATGGATTTCAAGAAATAGGCTAAAAGTGAATTTTAAGCATGCTATATTTCTTTCAAACATATCACTCTCTTTACTCTTCTCATCATATGAAAATGTACTATTATTCAAAGAAAAAATGTCAACAGTAGGTAGATTCCAATCAATCTTGCAAGAAGAATTAATTTGGTCATCGATAGGATCAAAGAGTGCAGGAACACTCTCAATAAAGACATTACCATTATGTGGCAAAGAAACATTAAGTTCACATAAAGCTAAGCTCACTCACAGTTTGTTCATTTGAAATTTTAATTAACAATTGTATCTATTGTACCTTAAGGCTTACAAGAATGATTTTATTTGCCTTGAACCGAAGGTTCAACTGTTATGTCTTTAGTAAAGTTAATCCACTCAGTCCAATAGACTAGAAGATTCTTGAAATCCTTAAGTGTAGGCTTTTAAATGGGAACTTGTGTTCCTTCAATCCCTATGCTTGTACCTACACAAGAATTCTTACAAAGAGAATTACAGTCAATAATGTTAGCTTGATTTTGTGGCAACTCTCTCACTTCACTCCTCACATCGTCTCATTTTTCCTCTCAAAAGTTACCACTATTAACTTATTTACTCTTCTCAATCTTTTTACTCTCATATTCATGAAAAAACATGGAGTAAGGGTTTAAAATTCCTTGGTGTGGAGAAATAGGTAGGGAGAGAAGATTTCCCCTATTGTCCATGACATATTTGTACCACTCTTGCTCATATAAAATATTATGACAAACCAAGGATTTCCCAAAAATATGTGACAATTCAATAAGAAAAATACATCACACTAAACCTCCTCTTGATATTTACATCATGAAAAGTTCACCTTCACGCTTTTGTCAACCCAATTTCCTTTCTCATCATAATAGGGATTTCATTTCTTCACACAAGATAATCTGAACAAACCATTCAACAACATGAGAGGTGATGAATTTTGTAGGAAATTATTTATCAAGGATAAGAGAGAATCCTGAATATCCATGAACATTCACCTTTGTTTCAAGAATTATTCTTTTTTAGTAGGCTTTTTTATGAAATATTTGGAATTCCATCTATCTCATTTGTTCCAACAAAATAAGTAAACAATAAAAGTAATAAAAACATCCTCACATTTACTCGTATCTTTTATCTTTTATGCTTGACTAGCACCACTCAAATGCACTCACACTCTATCCTCTTACCACTTAAGGATCCACCTGAATTTGTTATTTAGTTTAATCAATCATTTTTCAAGAGTCACAAACCAACCTTGAGGGAAAAATGGAGTTTTGTTAAATTAAAGAATGATTGATTCAATAAAAATCTAACGGACTTGAATTAAGAAAATTAACCATGACATAAACTAAAAAATATAAGAAAGAAATTAGCTCAAATAAATAAATAGGGACAAAGCTAACTAGAAAACATTCTCACGGACTAATATCAATGTAAGCTAGTCAAAACTAACCCAACAAGTAGAACCAAACCAGAAAACTAAATTGCACAGAAAGATAACACAACAAGAAAAAAATAGCAGTTATATAGAAGAGTTGGGGCACAAAAGATCTCTAATTCATAATTAAATCCCAAAGATTGCACCCAATATAACTTATCCATAAACCAAACTACTCAAATACAAGGTACAAGCCAAAAATCACTCAAAACAAGCTTGAAACACCCCGAATTCATATCTAAAATAGTATGATTTCTGCACATAATAAGTTGCAAAAAGTGGTTTAAACTAGGTTAATATTTGATTCAAATTACATACAAATTATTCTCAACTTCAAAATTCAACATCCCCACCATATTCATACACCAAAATAACTATAAATCAATCTAAAATGCCAAGAAAATAGAAAATCAATGGCATATGCAACAATCTAGAAATTACAGCAATAGCAACAATTGGTTTGTGCTTCAAGAACTGAACTAAAAATAGATTTAAATGTGATTCAAATATCACCCAAACAAACCAAAAATTTGGGAGTAAACTCCTCTCGACACTACATTTCTTTTGACATATTACCTATCCAAAATGAAGCCATTTATGGTAACCCAAAAATATAAATTCAAAGATTTAAGTACAATTCATGGTCGTGTTGAAGTTATTTGGTTTTCTTTTTCACATTATAAATATTTTCTAAGCTCTAGTTAAGCTTCAAGTAATCAGATACCAATAATTTTAACCAATAATAACCAAATAGAGAGACTTAGGACTAATTTAGATCAAGCTTAATTAGACTTCATGTAAGATTATACTGGTGTTTGAAAGATCACATGCTCAAATTTTAATCAACATTCAGTTGTTTGTAATGAATTCTAAGTCTATGATCAAGATTAAATAATTTTGATTTGAAAAAATAGCCTCTAGAGCCGAAGTCGATTCTTAATTTTTTTTTATGAAGTTAAAGATCCATCATCAATGATGCAGAAGGTGTTTTCTTTCGATTTACTAAGCCTGCATACGACCTTTAAACAATCATTAACCAAAATTTTTTGTGATAAATAAAATACAATATAAAATCTTGTACTCCCATTTTTTATCAAACGGGAAACCCAGAAGCTTAGTTCTTTTTGAAACACCTAGATATACAACTTCCTATCCCAAAAGCTTAAATCAAAATGTTCAAACTTGAAATTTAACTTCACGTGTGTTGAACTTGGTATTTACGCTATTGTAATTGTATATACATGTTTTTTATGCTTCCAAATATATTATTTATTTTGTATCAAGGTTGTGGTACGTATTATGCGATTGTCGTATTATTGTTCTAGTTGGTTAGTTAGTTTGTACAGTGATGATGGAGACACTTCAAGTTTAATTCTGTACCTTGACTTATAGTTATTGTTTTACTTTATATTAACTATATATCATAATTTAGCTCAGTCGGCCAATGATTCCTGCTGAGTACCTATTATTTTTCTACTCATAATACCCTTCTATACCTTTTTAGTGCAAAATCGGATACTAGTTGGCACCACTGATTTGAAATCGTGATATGTTGATCTATCGGAGACAGGGTGAGCTCTTGGAGTTTGAGTCTCCAATTTTCCTCCTATATTTATTCAGTCTTTTGTATTCATGATGGATGTATAAGAGTATTTAGACATTGAGTTGTATTTTCTATTGTCAAACTTAGATGCTCTTGTGTTAATATTACCTAATCATGGAATTGGTATTCGTATGTTGGTTATCTTCTATTATGTGGAACATTGTTGCTTATATTTTGTGTTCATATATTTGGTCCATGTTGGATTTTTTACCAAGGTAATCCATTTCCTTAGCTCCGGGTTACGATGTTGGCTTACCTACTGGTGGATTTTAGTAGGTGCCATCATGACTCAAAAATTAGGTTGTGACAGAAGGTCTTCTTGTCAGTTTTCTTATTCTTGTCCATGTATTATGACACATTTGCAACTCCAAAAGAGCATTCCTGGTGGAAGATGAAAGATCTTGGAGAAAAACTTTGACTAAACAATTAGAGAAACTGAACTAGCTGTAGAGCCAACACATGATAATAAAGAGTGATCGTGGAGGCCATCGGGTATTTGATGATGTGATTTTATAGGGATCTAGCATTTCAATGATAATAAGAAGGCAACTTTTATCGTGTTGGCTTAATAGGGGGCATTACAATGTTATGTCGTGATGAGGAAGGACCCTCACCCTCCATTGATCCTTCCAAATACGTATAGGTGAATTTAGTGTTTAAGTCACATTTAACTGTTACAAATAAAAATATAAAAAAATACATTTTGTGTTATTAGTTTCTTCCCTCATGTGTTGCACATGCCTTTCATGTCATCTAGTGTATGTTATTGCAAACGTGTTGATATCATAAAAACAATTCTTCGGTAATAAATAATTAAACCTAACTAATAAAGTATTTTGTGAGTGATCTTCGGATGTTAACTTTTAAGTTAAGGTCAAGATGGTTGGATATCCTATGAATATATACAAATATAATTTTTTTATATAGATTTTGATTTTATGAGATACAAATATGTAATGATGATATGTATTTCACATAATATTTTTTTTATAGATGAAATTAAATTGCAAGGAAAAGATAACAAATTTTCGATGAAATTATTTTAAACTAAACGCCAAACATCAGAAGTTCGTTCCAATCAAACATAAAAAAAATTGAACTGATAATAAACTAAAGTCAAACAATAAATTCGTTAGCGAATAAAAGTTAAAATCTCCTTTATATAGAGTGTCAACTAAATAATGTTTTGAAGAAGTTGTAACGTCAAATTTCTCATGACAAAGTGATTTGTCACCCATATATCTTAGTAAATATTTGCTCATGAAAATCAAATTGGAGTTGGAGTTTAATACGATATAGAATACAAGAAAGATGAAAGAGAAACAAAAATAATAATTAACAAGATAAAAAAACAAAATCCTAACACTAAGAACAAGAAATTAAGATAAAAGATAGAATCAAGACACAAGTATAAGATCCAATAGGCCACAATGACTATATGAATGTCAAATCCTATTAAGAATCCAAACAAGCACCTATGCTATTGAGACACCTCATGAGGAATGATATCATTAAGCAAGCAATCACATCAACATTCAATAGTAATAAAGGCCATAACTCAACTCTCATAAGAGTTTCTTTCATCAAAATATCAATAATAAAAATAATATAAATCTAAAATAAGCTATTCTCCCTTATTTATTACTTATAGTAATAATTACAAAAATATCCTTAATGAAATAAGGATCTTCTTTGGAATGAGACTTGAATGTTAAGAACAGTCATTTTGTGTCCATAGCCTCCTTCTCATTTTATTAACTTTCTTCTTTGTACTTCCAATTTAGTATTTTCACGTGCTATAATTCTTATTCCATGATATTGATTAAGCTACATTTGCATCATTCTCCCTTTCTTGAAAAGAATTCATCCTCAAATTCAAACCTAGCAAAGCCATAGGAAAACAAACAACAAGGAGGACCTCATTGCATGAGGGTTAGAATAAGGCTTAAGAAATCTTTCAAAGGACACAGAAACTTATGATATAGCCAGATATCAACTATCATGATGAATCAAACCTCATATGTATAATAAATTACAAAGCATCATAAAATAAGGATATCATAAAAGAACTAATAAAATCAAAATATTACCAAGTGGGTATGCACACATTGGTCCTAGTAAACATGAAGCACAAATTGTCTTCTATTTCAAGACAAAACCATTTTTGAGATGGATCCAAGATTGATTCCCACACACAAAAAAAGTCACCAAGGTCAAAAGGGAAGACATACACCTATCTTGGTCAAAAGAGCATCCAAATAGTCCATTAAAATCCATATTTACATAAGATGCACTCATAACACAAGTATAAGTATCATCATATTCAATAATTTAGTAAAGAAAGGTGTCTTGTAAAATTATATCATATATGGGGTCCTCACTTATAAGATCACTATTAGATTCAAAAATATCATAAATCATATTTTCAAGAATAGGAAAACCCAAAGAAAAGGTCTCATATTTCAAATAAGTATCACCCTCTTTCTCAAAAGAAGAATCCCTAAATTGACACACACCACCACTACCATCAAGGAGGTTATAAATTAAGTCATTACAGGAATTACCTAATTCATCCTTATAGTCATTACATAAAGGTGGGGTGTCATACAAAGGATAATAATCAAGACCATCAACATAAGAATAATCTCTAGTTGGATTTCTCAAATAATAAAAAAAATCAAGCTTAGTTTTACCCAAAGGATCATCCGTTTTAAAGAATGAGATATTGATATCAACAATTGTATAGTTAACACAATCTTCACTCAACCCTATATTCTTAATGGATTTCAAGAAATAGCCTAAAAAGTGAATTTTAAGCATGCTATATTTCTTTCAAACATACAACTCTCTTCACTCTTATCATCACATGACAATGTACTATCATTCAAAGAACAAATGTCAACAGTAGGTAGATTCCAATCAATCTTGCAAGAAGAATCAATTTGGTCATCAATAGGATCAACTAGTGCAGGAACACTCTCAACAAAGACATTATCATTATGTTGCAAAGAATCATTAAGTTCACATAAAGATAAGCTCACTTACACTTTGTTAATTTGAAATTTTAAATGACAATTGTAGCTATTGTACCTTAAGGCTTACAAGAATGATTTTATTTTCCTTGAACCAAAGGTTCAACTGTCATGTCTTTAGGAAAGTTAATCCACTCAGTCCAATAGACTGGAAGATTCTTGAAATCCTTAAGTGTAGGCTTTTTACTGGGAACTTGTGTTCCTTCAATCCCCATGCTTGTACCTACACAAGAATTCTTACAAAGAGAATTACAATCAAGAATGTTAGCTTTATTATGTGGCAACTCTCTCACTTCACTCCTCACATCATCTCATTTTTCCTTTCAAAAGTTACCACTATTCACTTATTTACTCCTCTTAATCTTTTTACTCTCTTATTCATGAAAAAACTTTGAGTAAGGGTTTCAAATTCCTTGGTGTTGAGAAATAGGTAGGGAGAGAATATTTCCCCTATTGTCCATGACATATTAGTACCACTCTTTTTCATAGAAAACATTATGACAAACCAAGGATTTCCCTACAATATGTGACAAGTCAATATGAAAAATACATCACACTAAACCTCCTCTTGATATTTATATCATGAAAAGTTCACCTTCATGATTTTGTCAACCCAATTTCCTTTCTCATCATAATAGGGATTATATTTCTTCACACAAGGTAATCTTAACAAACTATTCAGCAACATGAGAGGTGATGAATTTTGTAGGAAATTATTTATCAAGGATAAGAGAGAATCCTGAATATCCATGAATATTCACCTTTGTTTAAAGAATTATCCTTTTTAGTAGGCTTTTTGGTGAAATATTTGGAATACCATCTATCACATTTGTACCAACAAAACAAGTAAACAATAATAGTAATAAAAACATCCTCACATTTACTAGCATTTGTAATCTTTTATGCTTGACTAGCACCACTAAAATACACTTAGACTTTAGCCTCTTACCACTTAAGGATCTAGCTAAATTTGTTATCCAGTTTGATCAATCATTTTTCAAGAGTCATAAACCAACTTTGAGGGCAAAATGGAGTTTTGTTTAGTTAAAGAATGGTTGATTCAATCAAAATCTAATGGACTTGAATTAAGAAAATTAACAATGACATAAACTAAAAAAGCATAAGAAAGAAATTAGCTCAAAAAAATAAATAGGGACAAAGATAACTAGAAAACATTCATACGGACTAATATCAATTTAAGCTTGTTGAAACTAACCCAACAAGTAGAACCAAACCAGAAAACCAAACTTGCACAGCAAGACAACACAACAAGAAAAAAATAGCAGTTATATAGAAGAGCTGGGGCACAAAAGATCTTTAATTCATAATTAAATCCCAAAGATTGCACCCAATATAACTTATCCATAAACCAAAATACTCAAATCCAAGGTACAAGCAAAAAATCACTCAAAACAAGCTTGAAACACCCCAAATTCATATCTAAAATAGTAAGATTTCTGCACATAATAAGTTGAAAAAGGTGGTTTAAACTAGGCTAATATTTGATTCAAATTACATACAAATTATTCTCAACTTTGAGATTCAACATCCCCACCATATTCATATACCTAAATAACTATAAATCAATCTTAAATTCCAAGAAAATAGAAAATCAATGGCATATGCAACAATCTAGAAACTGCAGCAATAGCAACAATTGGTTTGTGCTTCAAGAACTGAACTAAAAATAGATGTAAATGTACTTCAAATATCACCCAAACAAACCAAAAATTTGGGAATGAACTCCTCTCGACACTCCATTTCTTTTGACATATTACCCATCCAAAATGAAGCCATTTATGGTAACCTAAAATTAGAAATTTGAAGATTCAAGTGCGATTCATGGTTGTGTTGAAGTTATTTGGTTTTCTTTTTCATATTCTAAACATCTTCTAAGCTCTAGTTAAGCTTCAAGCATTTAGATACCAATAATTTTAACTAATTATGACCAAATATAGAGACTTAGGACTAATTTAGATCAAGCTTAATCAGACTTCATTCGAGATTATACTAGCGTTTGACAGATCACATGCTTAAATATTAATCAAAATTCAGTTTTTTATAATGAATTCTAAGTCTATAATCAAGATTAAATAATTTTGATTTTAAAAATAGCCTCTAGAGCCGAAGTCGATTCTTAATTTTTTTTATAAAGTTTAAGCTCCATCATCAATGATGCTGAAGGTGTTTTCTTTCGATTTACTAAGCCTACATATGACCTTTAAATGATCTTTAACCAAAAAATTTTGTGACAAATTAAATACAAGATAAAATCTTGAACTCCCATTTTTTATCAACCGGGAAACCCAGAAGCTTAGTTCTTCTTGAAACACCCAGATCTACATCTTCCTATCCCAAACGCTCAAATCAATATGTTCAAACTTTAAATTTAAATTCACATAGTCAATAACATCAAGATCTCAAAAACCTACTCAATTTATAAGCACCAATATGAGTTTCAACAATTTCAGATTCGAGAGTTGCAAGGATGAATGCAGTCAACCCATCATTAATTTTAGCACCAAATAATAGTGTCTTTGAATCTGATTTTTCATCTTTATTACTAGTGACCAGTAAAAGACCTAATTTGAGTTTTTTCTCAACAAGTAAATTCTAAAATTGTTTTTTTGAACTCAAAAACTCACAACACTATTCAAAATTTTCTTGCTTAAGTTAGTTACACCATCAAATCCTTATTTATTTTGAATTTCCAGACCTCAAGAATAAACTAAAAAGTTTTAATTTAATGAGATATTTCTAAGAAATATCAAACAATAGGTTGAATAGTGAATTCAACAATGACTCACCAAAATCAAACAACAACTATTTTTAGGAATTTAGAATTTCAAAAAATAAATAATTTGTTCTTTTCTTATCTTTTTTAAAAAACAAATCCTAATATAAATTTGTGGAAATAAATCTAAACCTGACTCTGATACCAAATGATATGAGATAGAATACGCGAAAGATGAAATATAAAAACAATGATAAATAAAAAACAAAATTGAAACCCTAACATTAAGAATATGAAATTAAAATAAACGATAGAAGCAAGACACAAATATAAGATCCAATAGACAACAATGACTATATGAAAGTCAAAACCTACTAGTAAAAATCTAAACAAGCACCTATACTATTGAGTCACCCTCAAGAGAAATGATATCCTCAAGCAAGAACTCCCATTAATATTCAATAGCAACAAAATTCATAGCCTCAACTCTCACATGAGTTTCTCTCATTAAAATATCAATAATCAAAATAATCTAAGTTTAAAATAAGCTATTCTCCAATATTTATAGCTCACACTAATAATTATAGAAATATCCTCAATGAAATAAGGGTCTTCTTTAATATGTGGCTTGAATGTCAAGAATATTCACTTTGTGTCCATTGCCTATTTCTCCTTTTTTGACTTTTTTCCTTGTACTTGCACTTTAGTATTTTTTTTAGAATTAATTCTTATTTCATGATATTGATGAACTATAGCTTGTATTAGAGTTATAGTTAGAATTGTGTTTGCTCGTGAATATAAATTAGATCTTTTTTTTATTTATTGTGAGTAAATTACAGTGAATATAAGTTTTACTTGTTATTCAAATTCTAAAATTCAATTTCAAGTTGAATTCAAGAATTTTTTCAAATTCTATGACCGTATATCTTTTGAAATTATAGTGAAGAAGTATATGAAGGGCAAAACTATGGTACTATTTGAATGTATTTGAACTTATTTGAGAGAGTTAAAGTCAATTCTTTCTATTTTGTAGCCCAATTGTGTTTTGTATTGCATTTTAGAATTGTGGGATACTATCTTAATTGTAAAGGAACATATTATTTGGGTGTGAATTTGTTCCCTTTTCAATTAATAGGAATAACCAAAAGAAAGTTGTTTCATGTCAAAGAAATTTTGAAGAATTAGTATCATTAGTTGATTTCTACTTTAATTTTTTGTTGTTTGAGCACTTGAAAAGAAAGTCAAATTTTGGGAAAGAGTTGGCGGGTCATATCTCTAGGATTAATTATTAATACAACTCTAAGTCATGTGTGTGGGATCAAAAAGAATTTTCTTTAACCAGGTATTATCTTGTCTCAGTTTTGCATTTGATCCTTTAAAGAGAAGTAAATGTTTCATATTTCTTGAGAACAAGCAATGATTTAAGTTTGAGGGCATTGATATGTTTGTATTTTACTATCTTATCTTACCTCTAAGATTAGATTTTTTTTCATGTTTATCTAATAAAAATGCATTTATTATGGTTTACTTTCTATTTTGCAGATTTATAAGATTTGGAGGTGATTTAGGGAGAAACCAAAAGAGATCAAGAAAGCTCGAGGAAAAAAGGTGTTGAAATAGAAAGTTAATGAATTAGTCAAAATTTATACTCATGATTATGATATCAAAGGTTAAAATTGGAGCAATAGGAAGTTAAACATTTGTAATTGCATAGATATTTTAATGTAATCACCTGTTAGGTCAACATGTCAAGATAATTAATCTTGAGTTAGAGATGAAGCGAAGTGTCAGGATTTTAGGAAATTTTAGAATTTCATAATCTCATCCCAAATCCATATAAAACTCACTCTAAACTCAAGTAAAATCATTTTCGACCATTTCTCTCAAGATTATAGAGTAATAAAACCTGTCAGGTCTCTTAAAGTGAAGATTTGGATGATTTTTCATGAGAGTAAAATTTTGCATGATTATTCATGAGCAATTATTTACAAATAGAGCCACGTGGAAGGCATACACTACTCTATATGGAGGTGGTGGTAAGAGTCCATATCATTTGTACAGTGTGACTATTATTTTACCTGGGAGTAGAGACCCTCTTCATGGGGATTAATATCACTTGCAACATGTCAGTTCCACAAAGGTATCATCACAGACTATAGGTGGCTTTTAGATGAGTTATGGTAGTCACAGTGGGTAGATTTCTCATTTAAATTTGCAAAGTATTTAGTATAGATCCTTAGGTTGTGTCATCTATTTTAGATCAGTGGGTGTAGTACCTTAGAATATTCCATGAGCTTGTTTTAGTTGTGGCAAGATTGACCATCGGCATAAGGAGCCTAAAGCTCCTAAGGTATATTATGATTGCAAGGGATGACAATTTTAGTAGGGAGTTCCCCCAACATATGTTGGTCAGCCAGTTAGGATCTACTCTTGTTTCTTAGCAAGTTAGGGCTTTAGAGTTTATTATAACAATAGAGGGACTGGCCATTATTTTTTGAATTTCCACAGTTTGGGATTATTAGTCATTCAGATCATACAGATTAATCTCAATGAGATTTGGATCCTTCAGATGGAAGTAGTGCACTTAGTGCCTTAGTTGATGATTCACACGCCCAGTCCAAGTTTGGACCCGCTTAGGTTTATAATCCTTTGGGAATACTAAGTTTACGACTTTAAATTTCCATTGTGGTAGGTGTGTCATTGATTTTTTATCTTTTAATTTCTATTTGAGTTGAATTAGGGTTTTCATACCTATCGATGACTATATGCCTTAGCATTTTTGTCTTGGTTGTTGTATGCCCTGGTGCAGATTTCATACATAAATAACTAGCCTCGTAGATGATTTCTTTTAGTATTGACTGAGTATATTAGTGTGGTATTTGGATTATGTTTTTATTTTTGTTGTTGCTATTGTTATTATTTTGATTTTCATTGATTCATTCTTGATTGATTTATAGACTATCATTATCTAGTTATAGACCTCTTTCTCATAATTCTATTTGTTAGCCCAGCCTAATAACTCTATTGGTTGATTCTCTGTCTTTTAGTGAGGTTAGATTAATTATCGAGCGGGTTATGAAAGTGAAGGTAAGTTTGTACTTCCATGTACTTGTTTTGGTTATAGATTTGGAAATTTGGTCTAAAAGGCCCATTTTTTAGGTTAATTCAAAAGGCTTGCCTTTTTGGTTGTTATGTTCATCTTCTGATGAAAGCTTTGATATGGTATTAGTGTAGAGTTGGATACTCCATTCTCTCTATGATGTGGTTTATGGTTTAGTTGAATTAAGGTGGTGAAAATGGGTGATGTGTGTCTATGGGTATTCATGGACATAGATCAAGTATTGTATTTCCCAAATTCAAGCTAAGGGTATATTCCTCAAAGTTGCTCAATTTTTGGCTACAAATAGTATTCTTCGCATCCTTGACATATTCTTGATTATTCATTGATGTTCTATATTCTCCAGTAGATGTTGAGTTGATTACTTATGTCTTCAACCTATAGTTTTTTCTCTAATGTGATTTTCTTTGTCAACTACATTTGATTTTATCTCTAGGAGAAACCAGTGGAGATATGATTGACTTTTGGTAGTGAGGTTGATTTGGGTTTTTGGCTTGGTTTTAGATTTATTGGCCCAAGATTTAGGGTTTTGACTCTTTTGAATGTCGACATGGGAGTTATGATAAATTTTTTCATTTAAACACTTAGCCATCATCAGGATTGGTTGGGTAGTTAAGATTGATTAGTTTAACATCAGTGTTGAAATTTTAGTTATGAGTTATAGATTTTGGTTATAGCCTCTATTTCTATATTTGTTTGATTTGAGCATTCATTTATAGGCTGGCTAAGCATACTCTTTACTTATTTGTTCAATCTTCTTCAATTCAATCTTTGCCTGGAATTTTAAATATCAACTCAATATAAGAAATGTGATTGAGTGAAGATGTCACAACCCAAACCAGGGCCTAGCTGTGATGAGTATCTCAAGTCCCATGTAGACAAGAGATCACTGCTGCACCTAACCAACCAAGCACACTGCACCCAAGGTTGGATGAATTCCAAACATATAACAACGTAGCATAAAATAGCCTAAGAAAGTTTTAAATGCATATCTATTACCGACCACTGATGACTAGCCAAACGACCGACCGACACCACCAAATAGCCATAGTAGTCCAAATAAAGCTCTCTTAAGAATGATCGAAAATAAATATCAATAAAGTGTCAGGACATGCCCCCGACAATAGCCAAAAATAAGTCTAAGAAAAAAAAGGAACAAAACATAAAATATAGACTTTCAATGTATGGAAGCTCACCTCTTCAATGTTAACTCATGAGATAATCCCAAATCCTAATCACTAAGTAGGAGATGTGAAAGTATGGCCAGTTCCTACATTGCGTGGGGATGTAGCATCCAAAGACGATTAACGGGGTGAATGCTAGCATGTAACTTAGGAATAAAAATAAAATAATGTCGAATATTCAACTAAGTCAACTAATGCAAAATAACAATATATAATTACATTAATATATATATATATATTTCATATTAGGATAGAGAACAAGGTTTAGCATGCACTGTAAAATCTTAACCTAGATTATGCAGCTCAATTGTCATATAACAGTACCCATGGTCTATATAGATCCTATCTCTCACCCCCTAGTTGGGCCCAAGTTCTTGTAGCCGTATGAACCGGAGAATAATCTCATATACATACACATGAGGAACTCAAACCTCCCAACATATACTATGGTGACTTAAGCACCTGATCATGTGATGATTTATGGGGGACTTAAACCTCCATAATCATGAAATAATAATTATAATAGGGACTCGAACATCTCTTGTCACTTTGACCCCTGCATCAGCAAACGTGATTTCTAGTATCGTTTGCTTGAACCTCCACTTTCATGACTCACCTACACAACCCTTAATAGAGGCCAATTAAAATAAGTATCACATATTCCCATTCATTTAACCACATTCCACATTTAGGCATAGATTATTGGTACCATCATACTAACTACACTTGCAAGGTAAAAACAACATGCCAAAACAATTCCCATTAACTTGGAGAAAGCAACTCCCTTTGTTCATTAATACAAAGTAGGAAACACCGACTCCCTTTGTTCATTAAATCACACCTTTGTATTTTGAATACCTCTTTATATCATACAATAGTTCAAGACTAGTTCAATTTTATAAATTCCCACATTGCTCATAATTAAAACCAATTTCACATTATGGGGTTAGGGATATAACCATTTCAAAAGCCACAGTTTGGGAAAATCATAATTCCCTAGTTCATTCACCATACCCATGCACCCATAAGTTCAAAACCATAACTAAAGAATGAAAATCATATATAATCCATGAGATGCATTATTCAATTCATAATCATTCAAAAAAAACCATAACCTTTTTTGCAAAACCAACATAAAAATCACATGGATAATACTTTAAAACACATACTTTTACAAAATTAACAATGAGGGAAGATAACATGCCTTAAACACTAAGAAATTTGAGAGAAATTGACCTTTGAGCCCTTAGATGACCAACATGATGAAATCCTAAGTGTTATTGACCTTAAGGATTTTTAGAGTGTTAAGATGTTACTTTAATGTGTTTATAAGGGCTAATGATACCCTAAATATGTTATAAGACATGGGTTTCAAGTTGGGTAAGAGGAGAAATATCTATAATTCCCTTAAAAGCTGAAAAGGGTCATTTTGACTACGAGCAACCATCGACTCATAACCATGACTTAAGAATCATCACCATGAGTCATAACCAAGGAAGTACCACCAAGGCACTCTACACTGTTATCTTTATGACTCAACCATAGGACTCATAATAGGACCTTATGACAGATAGGGTCCAATCGTAGTCAATATAAAACCCAAATTGGGACTTACACTGGTGAAATGCCTTAATTTAAAGACCTTATAAAATTTCCTATAATTTTGATCTCTGTACCCAATATTACTCATGGGTATAAGCCGTATGCTGAGGTACAGTGGTATGGTTCAGTTGTATATTGATCAGTGTTGGTTGGTGGGATGGATTTTGGTTACTGGAATAGGTACGACTTAGGGGTAAAAGTCATATTGGTGGTTATAGATCACCTGGTTACTTAGGTTAGATCTAAGTACGAGTGACTCACCATGAACCGTAAGCTAGAATACGAGTCGTACCTAGGACTCGTATGGTAGACAATGTCTAAGTCTTCCTTGGGTCTAAATATACTAGGGATATGGGTGAAAGGTATAGATTGTATGCTTTGGATACGACTTTATTGGATGATTCGTATATTGGATAGTGTTGGATCCAAAGGTTGATACTAAGATATGAGTGGAGGGTACTACTCATATTGGAAGGGTACGACTCGTGTGGGACAGTTGTACTACTATGATAGGATTTTGGTGTAACTTAAGTGGGGTTTATTTGGATATTTCCCTTTATCCGAATAAGGTCACATGATTTCTAACCTACTTGGGAGGTTATTTACCCTATTATTCCATTCATTAACACTTAGAAACTCTTCTAAACACTATAATTCTCTTAAAAACTTTTGGGCAAGGAAATCTAAGGTTTCAACTAGAGGATTGATTTGGGGATTGTCTTGGTGATTTATTTCCATTATCATCTTCATTTAAGGAATATTCTCTTTCCTCGTTGTTAATTCTATATAAAGTCATGGTTTTTATTAATGTTTTCATAACTCTATTGATTGTATGATTATGGTTTTCAAATATGATTTGGGGGTTTTGATATTAAATGGTTGGTTATGGCTTTCCAGGGTTTTAATTATGCTTTTATATGCATTAATGTTGGTTTTGGATAATTGGATTGAATGGGAATGGTTTAATTGTAATTTGAATTGGTTTTGGTCATATTATGGCCCCAATATGTTTGATAAATACTATAAAGATATGTTCATCGCATTTACTACTTTAATGAAACTCTTGCTTGTTTTAAAATATGGTAAAGGAATAATGCATGGTTTACATGGCTTGTAATAGTAAATGGCTAATGGTTATGCTTGTGGGGTATGTGGAATTCCTCAAGTGGTTTAATATAGTAAATGGAAGGGCACTTAAAAGTCCCTTTAAGCCTATATATGGTTAGCTATTGGATAATACTTTCGAGTAAGGATTGGTATTGTGATACCAATAATAATGGCCTTGGTTAATAATTGGTTAATAATTTGGTTATTTGGAAAATTGGTTTTAATTGAGCAATAATGGCAGAGTGTGTAGCAAAGCTATGGAAGGTGGAGGTCTTAGGTTGGGGGCATATCCTAATTAGATTTTATTGCTCTTTCAGTTAGAGGCTTTGTGGTACTTTTTTGGAATGGAATGGGTGAGATCGGTATTGGTGTTAGCCCTGGTGTTGGAATGATCTAGTGGGATGACATTATTAGATGATATTGTTGGTTGTTCTATCCTATTTTATTTTAGGATTAATTATATTATGTTTTGGAACTTATTTTTTTATGTACTAGTTTATGGCCCTTATTATGGTATGGTTGGATTATTGGTATGAGATGGTTGGACACGGTTGGGTTTGTCATGGTTGTGACCTTATCCTAGAGTCTTTATGTGAGTTGTTGAACTATTCTGCTTCATGCTTGAAATTCAGCCAACTCAGGAAAGGAGTCTGGAGGTTGGGTTGGCTAACGGGGATAGTCTCCAGTCCCGAACAAACTTGGGACACCCACTATGATAAGGCACCTGGTCGGGTCGCATCAAGTTTGTATCAGAGCCTAGGTTCATGGTCAATTAGAAGTACGCAAAGTCATGTCAAGTAGAGTCTCTTTTAGGGGTGTGTAGCACACCACACTCATAAGAGATAGGCTACAAGGAATTTAGGAATGTTTTATTTTCTTGTTATTCTATTTTCAAGCTTGGAGTCTCAATCCTGGAATCTTCTTTAATCCTTGTTTGTTCATCTTTCAGATCATGCCTTGTAGTTCTGGAATGCAAGAAAATTTTTGTATCTCATCTGGGGGTAATGTTGAAGGGATTCATCCTACTTTTGGGGTTCATCTTTGATTTTACAATCATATCCCTTATAGTTCTAGAGTTCTATCGGTTACTACTAGTCCTTCTCAAGGAAAGCTATATAATGCAAAATTCCATCAGTCTATTCATGTTATTATTTAGATAGTGATTTCATAGGCTAGGTAGGGTACGATTGAAGCTTAGTCTATTGAGGCAACAAGGGTTGGTTAATTTATGAAGATAGGTCTTCCTACCTTTTTTAGAGTAAAGATG
Source organism: Capsicum annuum (assembly GCF_002878395.1). NCBI lineage: Eukaryota > Viridiplantae > Streptophyta > Magnoliopsida > Solanales > Solanaceae > Capsicum > Capsicum annuum. The sequence continues at coordinate 84,207,883 of NC_061116.1, read as the reverse complement.
GAGGAGGATCCACAGGGTTTCTTAGATAAAATGGAAAAGATATTTCAGGTAATGCAGGCTACTAATGTGGAAGGGGTAAACTTTAAAGCTTATAAGCTCAAAGAGGTTGCATATCAGTGGTATGAAGAGTGGGATAGGGATAGGGGTGATATGGAAGAATTAGTCTTATGGGATACTTTTTCTAAGGTCTTCTTAGATCGGTTTTTTCCCCAAGAGTTAAGGAAAGAAAAAATGAAGAAAATTATGAAACTCAAGTAAGGGAGGATGTCTGTCAAGGAATAGGCCTTAAAGTTTCATTAATAGTCAAGGTATGCTCCTAACTTAGTCGCTAACATGTAGGCAAGAATGAGGAAGTTTGCTTCTGGGTTGAATCGGTATTTGGTTTTTGAGAGCAAGTCTTCCTTACTGATTAAAGATATGGACATCTCTAGGTTGACTATTCTTATGCAGCAAGTGGAGGATGAAAAAAGAAAGTAGGCAAAGTTCGGCGATAGGCAGGGCAAGAGGAGTAGGTTTTTTTACCATGGATGTACTCAGTCTCAGGAGTTGGTTTCAAGTGGCATAAAAAGAAGTGGGAGAGTTCTAATTTCTACTCTTCTTCTAGTTCTCCTTACAAGTTAGTGACTGACGTCATCATGGTGGTGATAATTTCTGGGCACAGGGTTCCCAATCTCAGAAAAATGGAGGTCAATCAGTTTCTTCATGCCCTCCTCATCAGTTTTATGGTCTTCCTTATTGGGGTTATTGCGATAAAGAAGGGGCTAAATTCTTTAAGTATGGCCAGGTAGGCCATCGACTTAGGGATTGTCTTGTTAATAAGGTTACTATCGGGGCGAATAAGATTCCTGTGGTTTTATCTGCTCCTACGCATAGTGGTGTTACATCTTTTTCTTTTAATACTCTTGGTTCTATTATTGGTAGGAACATGTTTTATGCTTTGGCATTCCGATAGGAATCTGAGGCATCACCAAATGTTGTTACTGGTACATTACAGCTTTTCTCTCATGACATATATTATTTGTTTTACTCTGGGTCCACTCGCTTCTATATGACTTTTTATATGGATATATCTTTTAGTTTTGATCCAAAAGTTATTTCAAATCCTTTTTCTGTTTCTACCCCAGTAGGTGACTCGATTATTGCTAAAAAAGTCTATAGGGGTGGGGTATCTATTGGTGGAAAGTATACATTAGTGGATCTGTTTGAGTTAGGTATGGTGGATTTAATGTTATTCTGGGGATAGATTAGCTACATTCTTATTACACGTCCTTGGATGGTCGGACCCATAGGGTTATCTTTAGGTTCCCTGGTAAACCAGTTATAGAATGGGAAGGTGGTTCTTTAGCTCCCAGGGAGAGATTTATTTCTTATCTTAGAGCTCTAAGGTTAATCTCTACAGGTTGTCTTTATCACTTCATTTGAGTTAAAGATTCTAACTCGAAAGGTCCTTCTTTCCAGTTAGTTCCAGTGGTTAATGAGTTTCTAGAGGTCTTTCTAGATGATTTTCCTGGTGTTTCTCCGGATGGGCAAATCGAGTTTGGTATTGATCTAGTTCTAGACACTCGTCCGATTTCTATTTCTCTGAATAGAATTACTCTGACTGAGTTGAGAAAATTCAAGAAGCAACCTAAGAATCTTCTGGATAAGGGGTTTATTCATCCTAGTATATCCCCATTGGGTGTACTAGTGTTGTTTGAGTATAAGAATGATAGTTCCCTTCAGATGTACAATGACTATATGCAGTTGAATAAGGTGACGGTCAAGAACAAATATCCTCTTCCAAGTATAGATGATTTGTTTTATCAATTTCAAAGTGAAAAGTTCTTTTTTAAGATAGATCTTCAGCCTGGGTACCATCATCTAAAGATTAAAAAGGTGGATATCCCTAAAATGTCTTTTCATACTCGGTATGGGAACTTTGAGTTCTTGGTGATGTCATTTGGATTGACTAATGCTCCAACAGCATTTATGGATCTGATGAATAGGGTTTTTATCAGTATTTGGATCTCTTCATCATTGTGTTTATTGATGACATTCTAGTCTATTCGAATTATGTGGTGTATCATGTTAATCACCTCTGTATGGTGTTGCATAACTTAAAGGAATAGCAGTTGTATGCCAAGTTCTCAAAATGTGAGTTTTGGTTGTACGCTGCAACTTTCTTCGGCCATATTATTTCTAGTGAGGGGATCACAGTGGATCCACAAAAGGTTGTTATGGTGAAGTAGTGGCCTAGTCCCGTGACTCCATCCGACATTCGGAGTTTCATGGGTTTAGCCGGGTTTTATAGGTCGTTTGTGGAAAAGTTTTCATCGATAGTTTCTCCTTTGACCAAGTTAACTCAGAAGAAGGTCATGTTTTCTTGGTCGGATGATTGTGAAGGGAGTTTCAAGAAGTTAAAGGATAAGTTAACTTCGGTTCTAATTTTGACTTTGCCGGAAGGCAATAATGGATTTGTGGTTTATTATGATGCATCTTGTGTGGGGCTTGGTTGTGATTTGATGTAGCATGGGAAGGTGAATTCCTAGGATTCCAAGCAGTTAAAAATGCATGAGAGAAATTATCCTACTCATAATTTGGAGCTGTTGGCGGTTGTGTTTTCTATGAAAATATGGAAACATTATTTGTATAGTGTTCACATGGATATCTTTTCTGATCATAAGAGTCTATAGTATGTGTTCACTCAGAAGAAGATTAATGTCAGGCAAAGGAGGTAGTTGGAGCTTCTCAAAGACTAGGATATGAGTCTTCACTATTACCCAGGTAAAGCTAATGTGGTTGTTGATGCTCTTAGCAAGTTATCCATGGGGATTTTGGCTCATGTGGAAGAAGGAAAGTGGGAATTGGTGAAGGATATTCACCACTTTTCTAATCTTAGAGTTTGCTTCTTGGACTTCAAGGATGGTGGTGTGGTGGTGTAACAAGTGGTTTGATCGTCTCTTGGTGTGGAGATTAAGTAAAAGCAAATGCTAGATCCTATCTTGATGAAAATTAAGATTAATGTTGGTGGAAAAAAGGTAGTGGTGTTTGATATTGGTGGTGATGGTACTTTACGGTACCAAGGGAGGTTGTGTGTTCCTGATATCGATGGTTTGTGATAAAGGATCTTGGCTGAGGTGCATGAGTCACGCTCTGTAGTTCATACTGGATCAACTAAGATGTATCATTATCTTAAGGAGATCTATTGGTGGAATGGCATGAAGAGGCATGTGGATAATTTTATGGCTAAGTGCATGGTGTGTCAACTAGTTAAGGTTGAGAACATGAGGCCAGGAGGGTTGTATCAAGAAATTGATTTGCCTGAGTGGAAGTAGGAAGTGATCAATATAGACTTCATTATCGGTCTTCCATAATCTTGGAATCTATATGATTTGATTTGGGTCATCATGGAAAGGATGACTAGGTATTCCCACTTTTTGCCAGTGCAGACTACCTTCTCGCTGGAGGATTATGCGAAGCTATATCTTTAGAATATTGTGAAGCTGCATAGGGTGCCTATTTTAATTATTTCTAATTGTGGCATGCAGTTTACATCTCACTTCTAGCGGTCTTTCTAAAAAGGGTTGGGGTCTAACGTTAGTCTGAGTACTATTTTCCAATCACAGATGAATAGGCAAGAAGAGAGAACTATTAATACATTGGAGAATATACTTCGGTCTTGTGTGACTGATTATGGTGGCAATTGGGTTGAGCATCTACCTTTGGTGGAGTTTGTTTACAACAATAGCTATCATTCTAGTATTAGTATGGCCCCTTTTGAGGCATTGTATGGTAGGAGGTGTAGGTCTCCTATTGGTTGATTTGAGCTTGGTGAGACAAATATGTTTGGTCCTAACTTGGATTACCAGGCTAAAGTAAAGGTGAAGGTGATTCAGGAGAGGCTTAAGGCAGCCCAAAATTGCCAAAAGTCCTACGAGGATGTTAGGCGTAGAGACTTGGAGTTTGAGGTTGGGGAAAAGGTTTTCCTCAAGGTATCTTCCATGATGGGGATAGTGTAGTTTGGTAAGAAGTGAAAGCTCAGTCCTCGGTATATTGGTCCTTATGAGGTTTTGCGAAGAATTGGTAATATTTCATATGAGTGGGAGTTGCCTTCTATCTTGAGCTTGGCTCATCCAGACTTTCATGTTTCTATGTTCAGAAAGTGTGTTGGTGATCCTTCTTCGGTTGTTTCTTTGCAATGATTTGGTATCTTAGACACTAAGTCTTACGAAGAGGTCCCATTTGAGATCTTGGATAGGCAGGTTCACCAATTGCAGGCCAAGGATGTGTCTTCGGTTAAGGTGTTTTAGCGGAACCATAAGGTGGAAGAAGCTATGTGGGAAGCGGAGGATGACATGAAGTCCAACTATCTGCAGTTGTTTTCTTCTCCTGGGATTCATGTGGAAGTTATGTGATTCGTGTGGAAGGTATGTCTCTTCAACGCATCTATATTTTTTGAGTTTGTTAAATGAAAGAAAAATATCCTTGCCTATTTGTTTTCAAACTTTGTTAGAGATTGGAAATATATTTGATAATGCAAATGACTCTTTCATGTGGTTATGCCAACCTTGTACATCATTCTGGGATGAATGTTCCTAGTGGGGGAGATTGAAACACCTTGATTTTTCAACGTTAGAAAACTTCCTAGAATTCTAATCTTTGGACCTAATACAACTCATGGGTATGAGCCGTATGTTGGGGTATAGATGGTATGGTCAAGTCGTATGCTGACTAGTTTTGGTTGGTGGGATGGATTTTGGTTACTGGAATAGGTATAACTTAGGGGTACCAGTCATATTGGTAGTTACGGATCATTTAGTTCCTTAACTTAATCTTAGACTTAGTTACTTCGGTTAGATCTGAGTACGAGTGGCTCACCGTGAGCCATAAGCCTAGGTACGACTCGTACCCAAGACTCGTATGGTGGATAGCGTCTAAATTTCCTTGGATCTAAATCTGCCAGGGGTACGGGTAGGAGGTATGGATCATATGATTTGTATACAACTTAGTTGGATGATTCATATACTGGACATTATTGGATCCAAAGGTTGAGACTAAGATACGAGTGGAGGGTACCACTCGTATTGGAAGGGTACGAATCATGTAGGTCAGTCGTACCCCTGTGATAGAGATTTGGTGCAACTTAAGTGGGGTATTTTGGACATTTCCCCTTATCCTAATAAGGTCCCACGAGTTCTAACCTACTTGGGAGGTTATTTACCCTATTATTCCATTCATTAACACTTAGAAACTCTTTTTAACACTCGATAATTCTCTCATAAGCTTTTAGGCAAGGGAAGCTAGGGTTTCAACTAGAGGAATGATTTGGGGCTTGTCTTGGTTATTTCCTTTCATCATCATCTTGGTTTAAGGCATGTTCTCTTCCCTCATTGTAAATTCTATCTAAAGGCATGGTTTTTATAAATTTTTTCATGACTTCATTGATTACATGATTTTGGTTTTCAAATATGATTTAGAGATTTTGATATTAAATGGTTGGTTATGATTTTCTATGGTTTTAATTATGCTTTTATATGCATTAATGGTGGTTTTGGATAATTGGATTGCATTGAAATGGTTTAATGATAATTGGAATTTGTTTTGGTCATATTATGCCCCCAATGTGTTTGACAAAATGTTTATCAAGATATGTTCATTGCATAGACTACTTTTAATGAAACTCTTGTTTGTTTTAAAACTTGGTAAAGGAATTATGCATGGTTTAAATGGCTTGGAATGTTAAATGGATAATGGTTATGCTTGTGGGGCATATGGAATCCCTCAAGTGGTTTAATATGGTAAATGGAAGGGCACTTAAAAGTCCCCTTAAACCTATGTATAGTTGGCTATGGATAATATTTGCATGTAAGAATTGGTATGACGATACCAATAATGGCCTTGGTTAGTAATTGGTTAACAGTTTGGTTATTTGGACAATTGATTTTAATTGGGCAATAATGGTGGGGTGTTTAGAAAAGCCACGAAATGTGGAGGTCCCGGGGGGACTAAAACTGGAAAATCATATTTGTCGATGTGAGGTTGGTCTTGGTGACCATATGGATGATGTCACACTATATTTTGGGGATATACTATTTATCCCACATTTTCTTTCCTAATCATATGGCTTTATGCATTGGATCCTTTTCAGCAGGTGGAGCTAAACCTATAAAGCCTGTAGGTAATTTAGAATGACAAAGCTACACAGCCCAGATAAAAGTTTTAAAGGAATGCTAAATCCTGTCCCTTTTCTCGATATGGTTATATATATATATGCATGTATGTATGGTTGTGTGCATATGGATAGTTTTACTTGGTTTTATAAATGGCATTATTTTATCCTTATCTTCATATCATGCTAGCGCTCACCCGCTAAACGGTCTACAGGCGGCTGTATATCCATGCTATGCAGGAACAAGCCATTCTACTCCTCCTACATAGTGATTTACTCAAGGACAGCATTTGGAGTAAAGTAGTGAGCTTCCATCCTATCTAAAGTCTCTATTTCATGTTATGGACACTTTTAGACATTTTGGTTTATTTCTAGATATTGGTTTTAGCTATGGTTGGGGGCATGTCACAACCAAATTTTATTACTCTTTTGGTTAGAGGATTTGTGGTACTTCTATGGGTTGGAATGGTTGGGATTGGTATTGATGTTAGCCTTGGCATTGTAATAAGTCGGTGAGATGACATCATTGGACATTATTGCTAGTTGTTTCATCCTATTTCATTTCGAGATTAATCATATCATATTTTGGAACTTATTTGGTTATGTCTTGATTTTTAGCCATTATTTTTGTATGGTTTGGTATGGTTGGATTATTGGTATGGGATGGTTGAACTCTGTTGAGTCAGTTACGCTTGTGACCTTATCCATAGTCTTCACGTGAGTTATTGCACTATCTTGCTTCATGCTCAAAATTCAGCCAGATCAGGGCAGGCAACTGAAGATTGGGTTGGGTAATGGGGGTGGTCTCCAGTCCCATATGGACTTGGGACACCTATTACAACAAGGCCCCAGGTTAGGTCGCATCATTTGGAAACCCTATGAATACACCTTACGACTTGTAACATACCCTTACGGCTCTTAGTAAACCATATAAAATCCAGTCGTAACCAGGTCAGTGTGTTCAATACTCAAGAAATTTTCAAGGGTCAAAATCCAGGGTGTTTCAGGAGATTAGCATGGTTTCACCCACAGTTGGTGTGGCGTGATAGGGCAAATTATTCAGTTTCATGAGTTGGCACTTTTGACTATTCACTATTAGTTATGAGGGTTATCTGAACCAGATGTTACCTAGGAAGAATATTGCAGGCTTTGATCATCTTCATTTGTGTGTCCAAGTAGCACCTTATGGCTTATTCTTATGTTTTCAATTATATATCTTTAGTGGACCAGCTCCAGCCTTTTATGGATAGTGTGATGTCTTTGCACAAACGGGACTCAAATGGCATTTTGTATTGTTTGGAGTAGATACCAGGCTTGGAAAGGAAAAATAAGTCCATATTTGGATGATGGAGTTGGTTTCAATATTCATGACTTGGATGAACTTTAGCTTGGTAAATTTTTTGTTGGGTAGTGCTTGTATCAGTGTGATACCAGTGTGTTGTGGTTTGGATTTACTTGCATTAGCAATTCTTAATTCAGCTGGCTTCCAGTTGGCTGATGAGGTTGAGTTTTGGATATTTGGAAAGTGAAGTAAAGAAGTTGGTTGAAAAAGAGATGCCTATGGATAAATCCCTTAGAAGTGTTCTCTCCTTAAAGGTTGACTAGGGAGTCCGGCTAGGGGCATACGGGCCCAATAGATTATTCTTTTGAGCTTTCAAGTTCTTTCTATCCATTGACTATTGTGGATTAAATTCCTTTTAATAGTGGATATTGTAATTACCCTCCAAGTCATTTTCTCAATTTTCATGCATTTTCAGTATTTTGAGCCCTCCCACAATAGCTACAGGCCATTCATGACTTCTTGGAATTGTGGATTTGATTATTAGGCAATTTGTTTGGCTATTAGGATCATTCTCCTATTTTAGATTCAATTTTGGGTTTCATATGGAGTCCCTTCAGGCCTATTTTTTACCTAAATTTCGACCTGAATACTTTTATAGAAATATAGGTCTCATTTTACTTCTACTGATGTGTATATTATTATTTTGATAACATGGTGGTTTTTCTAGGTCATAGAGCAAAGGCTAGAAATTTGTAGACGATGCATGAATTTTAGTTCGGCATTGAGGTAGGCTTCGGTCTACTTTTATCCATGAGATGATGTATAGTATAGATTGAATGTTATCTAAGGATGATAGGACCTATTTATGACTGGTGTATCATGACTTAGCCTTATTAGGGAGTTTGGGGATAGAGATGTTAACCGGCCCTTAGAATGAAATACTTGTTATGGATATAGAATCCAATCACCCTATACTATAAGCATGTAACTTATCACGATCTGATTTATGAGTCATGGTGGTACCTACTCTAATCCACCAGTAGGTAAGCCAAATTGTAACCCATAGCTGAACACCATGGGTTTACTAGGTGGAAAATGCCCAATCATAGGAGAAAATGAATGGCACACTTATAAATAAGTACAATGTTCTAAATAGATAAAAAAAAACTGTCAATACAAGATACCATCCTACAATCTGGTAGAGCCAGCACAAGAGCATCGAATAAAAATACAACTTAAAGACTTAGAATAATCAACAACATCTGTCTCGATATCTAAAGATAGAAGGAAATTGGATACTCCAACTTCAAGAGCTCATCCTCTCTTCGGATAATTAACACAACATGATCAATGAACAATGGCGATATCAAGTACTCAGATTTGCACCAAAAAGATATAGAAATGTAGTATGAGTACAAAACAACGGGTACTCAGTAAGAATCATCGACTGATTGAGCTAAATCATGATATACATATGATAAAATGTACGATAACATAATTAGATAAGGTATAGACAAACCTGAAATAGCTCCAACACCAGTGTACATTGATAAGTAAATAAATCAGAATAATAACATAAAATAAAGCATCAACACATACAGTCATAACTACAAAATTAGCTCCCATAACCCATTTAGTTTGGAGAGTATAACTCGTCACAGAATCCTATACATCTGGAAAGTACACTCAAAGATAGAATAAAGCAACCATTTATTGCTTACAAATAACCAACTTGTTACTTAACCATCTTCCACAATATACCAACATTTGACAAAGTACCCACATTCCATAACATGCCAACATATAGCAACCTTATCATCATTTATACACTAGTCCATTAATCAACTATCCATCTCTTATCACTAATTCAATTATCGGCTAGTTATCATATATCTACTAGTCAGTATTTGTCAACTAACCATCTATTGCCAACTAGTCATTTTACCACTAGAGTTCATTTACGCCATGCCACATTATAACCATTTTCTTATTTTCCAACTTAGCCAAAGTGGGTTAAGAGTCCATTTCTAATCCTTGAGTTCCCTTTTAGGAAAATTCTACCCAAACATGGCTAAAGGTATCTAAATCCAATTTTAGATGTTAAACAAGACACAATTAGTCCTAAGTTAGAGATCCTTCCCAAACACATTAATTATGTCCTATAGAAACTAAGGCAACCTTCACTGGTGTAAGCATATAAGGCTAAGTTCACCCTAAGCATGTGTGTCTAAAGCATTTTATATAACTTGAATGATATAAAGAATTCTCATGTTAAACATGAGAAATGAAGTCCAATTCATCTAAGTCATAAGGAAACAAGGTAAGTGTTTTAACTCTATCATTCCAAAATAGCATAAACGGTTCAACTAACTTAAGTCTTGCATTTCGCTAATCCAACACCTAACACCCATCCTAAATCTAACACAATATCATAAGAATACTATGAAATAGATCAATCTAAAAAGGGATAAACCTAGCCTACCTTGACGCTGAAGTAAGCTCGATGAACCGCTAAACCACTCTTTTTCCCTTCCGAGAAGCCTCTTCGAGATGCCAAGCTATCATATACACATTATAATCATCAATACAAGAATACTGATACCCATATTGAACCATTGTGCTTTGGGTCCAAAAATCATATCAAAACACCATATGGATCCCACTTAGGGAAATTGCATTTCCGAAGCCAACCCAACATTCTTGTAAGCTCAAGGAATAATTACCCTTAAAATGGGTAAAAAAATAAGCTACATTGGGGGTAAAATCAAGTCCTAAAGGTTTTGGGATTTTGACCAATAAATGAATTAAATTCACCAAGAAAAGAGCGAATTCTTTCCTTAAATCGGAAGATAATTGTGAAAATAAATGTTAATCTAGCTTCCCAATCACCCACAAGATTCAATTTTAAGTTCACATACTATTTAGGGTCTTTAGCTCTCAAGGAAGTGATGAAGAATGGCCAAAATCATGGAAATGCGGTCTTTTTATACCTAGTCTAGGTATTCGGTGTTGCTATTACAACTGAGCTATCGCGGTCGCAGCATATTGGGACTGGAAAAATATGAACCATGATCACGGCCTGAGCCTCGCGATCGCAGTAGGTTAGGGTGACCCACGATCACGACATAGATACCACAATCATGGTGGCACCAGATTTCCTAATGCACCAGATTTTTCAAGTCCAAAATGGGCTCAATCGGGTGCTCGAGATTCATTCAAAATCCCGTATATGCAAATGAACTATGTAACCATACCAAATAAGACTTTTCAGACTCAATGGTACAATCAGATTTTTCATCCCAGGTCTTTTCGACAAAATATGGGTCCCACGCTCATATTTTATTTTCATAACTTTTTGACCAATAGGTTAACATGGGCTCGGGTGACTCGGGACCTAAACCAAAGGTCCACCAAGCCTAAAATCGATATTCCAAAGTTGCTAGCTCAATTAGAATTTGGATACGAGACTGTGTTACTGAAGTTTTCGTCAGTAGGCCATTTGGAACTAGCAAAGACATCAAACTAGGAATTGGCTCTAAAAAGTAAATGAACTACCCGATAACCACAATGTCAATTCCAGCAAATCATAAATGACTTAGATAGCTATAGAAAAGCTCTAACGGAAAAAATAAGAGTAAATATGGAAAATGACATAAAGGGTCATTACAATATCCACTACTAAAGGAACTTTTGTCTATGAAAGTTAAGGATTAGGATGTACCAAAAGTCTTGAACTTTTGTCTGCTGGCCAGTGTTTCCAAAGAAACTTAACTACAGGAATATCTTTAGTGCGCAACAGTCAAAAATCACTAGCAAAAATGAGCACAGGCTCCTTCACAAATGTCGAAAGCTCATCCAACTAGATTGAGTCCCATCTAAGCACATGATGGATTAGGAATGTATCACTAAACCATGGAAATATGGAAAACTAGATGAATGGTGGAAAATTTGGATGTAGAGCTAACTCATAAGCCATCTCACCAACTGTGTGAAGAATCTCAAAAGGTCCAATGTATCTAGGACTAAGCGTGTCTTTCCTTTCGAACCTCATCACACCCTTCAGGGGAGATACACGAAGGAATACATGATCACCAACTCCAAACCTTAAGGAATAAAGGTCTATATAGGCCTTCATCCTACTTTGAGCCACTCTCAACCTACCTTGAATCACCTTGAATCTATCCAACAAATCATGAAGAAAATCAGTACCACGGGACCTAGCCTCGAATGTCTCAAACTATCCAATTAGAGAATGACATTTCCTACCTTACAAATCCTCAAAAGGCACCATCCCAATACTCAAATGATAGTTGTTATTATATGGGAACTCTGCCAAGGTTAAGTGCTGCTCCCACTAGCATCCAAAAGACATAACATAGGCTAGAAGCATATCCTCAAGAACCTAAATAGTCTGCTCTGAAGGACCACTTGCCTGTGGATAAAAAGTTATACTAAGATCCACCCTAGTACGCAAATCCTCCTGAAAAGATCTCCAAAATCTCAATGTGAACACATAACCACAGCCTAAAATTATAGAAATATGCACACCGTGCAAATGAACTATCTCATGAACATAGACATGGGCTAATCTCTCAGAACTGAAAGACATCTAAATAGGAATGAAGTGGGCTAACTTTGTCAAATGATCTATAATGACATAAATACAATTGGAACCATGGGAAGTGTTAGAGAAAACACTAACAAAATTCATGGTATTCTGCTTCTATTTTCTCTCGGGAATGGGCAACCTCTAAGTCAATCCACCTAGTCGCTGATGTTTGATCTTTATCAGCTGACAATAAAAGCAACGAGCAATAAAGCTGGCCATATCACTCTTCATACGCTCTACCAATAATATTGCCTCAAATCTCTATACATCTTGGTTGTGTTGGAATGAATGGAATATCTAAAGCTGTAAGCCTTATGTAGAATAAACTAAATCAAGTTATCGATTCTCAGAACACAAATATTATTATCAAATCTTAAAACACCCTTCGATCTATGGTGTTCCTCTCAGACTCACCACTTAACATATGGTCATGGAGGAAGACAAGCTTATTATCATCAAGCTGACAATTACAAATCTACTTAAATAGCGAGGACCTCTCCTTCACTCTAGCTAAAATCCTACTAGTGTCTAAAATATCAAGTCAAACCATCAAGTTAGCTAAGGGATGAATGTCCTGTACCAATGGCCTCTGAGAAACTGAAATACAAGTCAAGCTACCTATACTGACTGCCTTCTGACTTAAGGCATCCACTAATATATTTTCCATACTCAAATAATATATGATGGAAATATCATAATCCTAAAAAACCTCCATCCATTTATGCTTCCTAGTATTAAGCTCCCTCTAGGTGATAAGATGTTGAAGGTTGGGATGATTGGTTAAAATCTCGCAATGTATGCCATACAGATAATTCCTGTAAATCTTAAGTACAAAAACTAACACTGCCAACTCCAAGTCATGAGTTGGGTAGTTGCACTCATACACCTTAAGTTGTCTAGTGTATAAGCAATAACATGACCCTACTATATCAATACACAACCCAAACCAACACCAAAAGCATCACAAAATATGGTAAATCCCTCACCCTCAATAGAAAAATCTAAATAGGATCTGAAGTGAGAAAATCTTTATGCTTTCCAAAGCTTGACTTATACTCCTTGGACCATCAGAAAGTAACCTCCTTCTAAGTCAATCAAGTCATTAGGGATGAAATAGTAGATAAACCCTCGACGAACCATCTATAATAACCGTCCAAACTAATGAAGCTACAATCCTTACCCAGAGATGTAGGTCTAGCCCAATCACAAATTGCCTCAATCTTAGCTGGGTCTACCATAATACTATCCTTACACACCACATGTCTAAGGAATATCACCAACTCAAGCCAAAACTCATACTTGCATAACTTGGTAAAATGCACATGATGTCTCTCAAAGTCTGTAGCACAACCCTAAGATGTTGTGCATACTCCTCTCTACTCCTTAAAAACACAAGGATGTCATTGATGAACACAATCACGAAGGAATCTAAATAAGGCTTGAATACTCAATTCATAAAATCCATGATTACGTTAGGGGCATTAGTCAACCCAAATAGCATCCTTAAGAAATCATAATGACCATAACGGGTCCTAAAAGTTGTCTTTGGGATATCCTTAGGCCGAATCCTCAACTGATGTAGCCAAATCTCAAATCAATCTTAGAAAACACTACCTTACCCTAAAGATGGTCAAACAAATCATCAATGTCAAGCATAAGATAATGGTTCTTCACCTTTACCTTATTAAGCTACCAATAATCAATACACATACGCATGGAGCCATCATTCTTCTTCACAAATAATACAAGATCTCCCCAAGGGGGGCACACTCAATCTGATAAAACCCTTATTGAGAAGATCCTAAAGTTGAGAATTCATCTGTTTAAACTCAGCAGGAGCCATATGTTAGGGTTCCATAGAATTAGGTCAAGTGCTAGTATCGAGGTCAATAGAAAACTCAATCTCACAGAGAGGGGTAATACTAGGCAAGTCGGTAGAGAACACATCAAGAAACTCATAAACAATAGGAACAGAGTCAAGTGATGGATTCTCCACACTAGTAACACAAATATAAGCAAGATAAGACTCGTAACCCTTAGAAATAATCCTCTTAGCATAAACATAAGGAATAATCCTCATCAACTCACGGCTAACTGCTCCCTGCCATATGACTAGGGGGTATGATAGGAATAGCTAAGGTAACGGTTTTGGCAAAATAATCCGTGATCGCATAATAGTGGGATAACCAGTCTATGCCAAGAATTACATCAAAATCCACTAGATCCAGAATAATATGATTAACATAAATATCAATATCTCTAACAGCCACAACACATGAACTATAAACTCGATCAACTACTAAAGAATCACCCATGAGAGTAGATACGCGTAATAGCACAGATAATAAATCACAAAACAACTCCAATCATGGTTGATAATAAGCAAATATATAAGAATAAAAGAATCCCAAATCAAATAAAGCAAGGGCCCATTGGAAACATAACAAAATCATACCTATAACACAGTATCTGAAGATTCAACCTTGAGTCTATAAGGTACTGCATACAACATACCACGCCCCACCACCTGGCTAGGCACCTGACCGACCTTCTGTCCTTCTTGCTTGATAACCTTCTTAAGTACCCTAAGAACAACCTCTACACAATAAGAACTACCCGTAGCTGAGGGATAAACTACTCTAATAGGGGAAACATCCTAAGCTAAATCAATTATTTCCCTACGACTAGGGCACTCTCAAAAATAATAACCATGAGATCCACAATGATAACAAGCTCTCTGAGTTAAACTAGATTAAATAGAATCGATTGACCCAGAATAACCACCATGACTAGAATGAACAAAAGATGAACCCCTCAAAGACAGACTGCCACCCTCACTAGGGCGGAATCTAGCAATAGACTAACCTCCCTCAGTAATTTAAAAGGCTGCCTGAATAAGTCAACTAGGCTAACTGTAAGGCTGATACGATGGACTTAGAAAATACCCACCATTAGAACTATTATGCCTGAATTGAGAACTACTACGGCTCCCACTGAAATTGCCCTAAAATCTAGGCCTCTTATCAATGCCCCCTTGGGCCTCATGATACATCTCCTCAATCACCTCAAGCGTGATTCATAACCTTAGCAAAAGCCCTAGTTACAACAAAAAAACTCTAAGCAGACATAAAAATGTGGAATCTTAACCCTCTGACAAAGCAATGAACTCGCTTATACTAAGTATCTAGAATAGAAGTTGCATGCATAGCCAACTCATGAAAATGAACCTCATACTTAGAAACTATTATAGAGCCTTGGTCCAATGTAAATAACTGATCCCTCAACAGATCCTTAAGGTTGTGAGGCATATACTTCTACAAAAATATCTCAGAGAACTGAGTCCATGATAAGAGAGAAGATCCAATTGTTTTAGATTTCACATAACCTCTCTACCAATGATGAGCAGCCAAGTGTAACTAAGATTTGGTGTAATCTATGCCACAAGTCTTAGCTAGGCCTAAATTATGGAGCCTATCCTCAAAAGCAATCAGAAACTCATATGTATCCTTGTCCACCAGAACCTATGAGGAGCGAATCTTAAGAATCTACCCATTATCTTCTACTCCTCAGAAGACATAGCAAGCTTAGAAACCACTAGCTAAGAAACTACCTGCTGAGTAACTACTGGTGTAGGAGAAACCTCAACTCATAAAGTCACAGCTATAGATTGTGACCTCGCCTCAGTACCACTCTGATTTGTAGACTATGTACTACCAGACGGCACACCACAAATTATACCCAAAAGAAAAACCAACATATATTTGAGCACTGTAGAAGAAATAAACCCTGGTAGAGCCTAGGCAAGTCCCTGTCCCACCTCTAGCTTGGGCAAAAAAAATCTCTAGCTTAGGAGCAGGAATAGGACCTGGGGAAGGTGGCATATCCTAGACCCTAGCTGGGGACACATTATGCGGCTGTCCAGGACCTCTAGGTCATACACGAATAGTAATAAGATCCCAAGGCTTGGTCTCAAGACCCTTATGTCATATTGCGGTAGCACGTGTCCTAGCCATCTGTAAAAAGAGTGAAGTCAAAGGAATACTCTACAAACCAACTCAGACTCTTAGCATGATCTAAGTGAAATAAGGGATGAACTCCTAAGAATGTCCCATAGCCTCTTGGAGATAGAAAGTGTATGTTATTATTTTGATTCACAAGACTCTACTACACATTTGCTATTATACAAACAATATCAGTGTAAACCTAGGCTATGATAATTTATCATGACTCAATTTATGTATCATGATGGCACATATTCTAACCCGCCAGTAGCTAAGCAAAATCATATCCTAGAGCTAAACAAAATGGGTTAAATTGGTGGAAATGCCCAATCATACGCAAAAAAAACAACATACTTATAAATAAGCAAACTGCTCTAAATAAATAAAGATAGTCAATACAAGGTACCATCGCATGACCTAGTAGATCTAGTAAAAGAGCATTTAATAATAATACAACTCAAAGACTTAGAATAGGCAATAACATCTATCTCGATATCAAAATATTAAATATATAATGATAGAAGAAAATATCTGACTTCAACTCCAAGAGCTTGCCCTATCTCCAAATAATCAACACAGCATGATCAATGATCAATAGCAATAGCAAATTGTTGGATTTGTACTAAAAAGGTACAAAAGTATAGTATGAGTACCAAAATAATAGGTACTCAGTAGGCATCATTGGCCGGCTAAGCTAAATAATGTTATAAGTATGATAAAATGCAAGATAATATAACTAAGTGAAGAGATAGACAAATCTAAAATAGATCCAACATCATTGTGCATTGAGAAGTAAATAAATCAAAGTAATAACATAACAAAAAGAATCAACACATATAGTCATAACTACAAAATTAGCTCTCATACGTCAATTAGTGCAAAAAGTAAATAACTCATCATAGTCTCTCAATCGCTTGGATAGTATATTCAGAGATAGAATAAAGCAACCATTCATCACTTACAAATAACTAACTCATTATTTAACCATCATTTCATAATTTACCAATATTTGACAAAGTACCCATATTCCATAACATGTTAACATTTAGCAAATTTATCATTATTTATGCACTTGTCTGTTAATCAACTATCCATCTTTTATCACTAATTCAATTATTGGCTAGTCATTATTTGTCAAACTAACCATCAATAGTCAACTAGTCATTTTACCAGTAGAGTTTATTTATGTCATGCCACATTATAATTATTTCCATATTTTCCAACATAGCCAAATTGCTACTTTCAATCTCATACCCCAATATCGTTAATCATAAGAAGTATAGCATAATATGCATATACAAACTCGAACTGATAAATATAATCATCAGCCAAACATGAAATGGTAAATAATTAATAGTTGGACTTAAACCGGTAATTATACTTAATAGTCGAACTTGAAATGTTAAATATCAATAGTGTTGTAATATCCTTTGGACCCAAATTAGGTACATGTATATATTCAAGAAGCATAATCATACATTGGACTCAAACAACATATATATATATATATATATAATCAACATCATAATGAGTATAATCAATAGCATAAATGATAACATCATCAATAGGCGTCGAGCCTCAAAAAACATAACTATAAAGTATTAAGATTTCTCAATATTGCCTTATTAGAAATTTTCAAGAGTCTAATAAGTATAAAAGGTTCACAAAAACTAATTATGTGTCATAGCCTAAAGTGGGTTAGAAGTCTACTTTTGATCCTTGAGTTCTCTTTTAAGAAAATTCTACCTGAGCTAGGATTAGGGTAACTAAATCCATTTTTATATGTTAAACAAGCCATAATTAGTCCTAAGGTAGACATCCTTCCCAAACATATTAACTAAGTCCAATGGAAACTAAGGCAACCTTTACTAGTATAAGCAACTAAGGCCAAATTCAACCTAAGTATAGGTGTCTAAAGCATTTTTATCTAACTTGAATAATCTAAAGCATTCTCATACTAAACATAAGAAATGAAGTCCAATACCCCTAAGGCATAAGGAAATAAGTTAAGTATTTCATCTCTATGGTTCTAAAATAGCTTAAACTGTCCAACAAACCCAAGTCTTGTATTTCCTCAATCCAATTCCTAAAACCCATTTCAAATCTAACACAATATCATAATAATACTATGAAATAGCTTAATCTAACAAGGGATAAACCTAGCCTACCTCAACGCTGAAGAAAGTTCAATGAATAGCTAAATACCATATTTTCTTTCTGAGAAGCCTCCTCAAGATGCCTAGCTATCATAAACACATTCTACTCATCAATACATTAATAATGATACCTATATTACACCATTGTGCTTTGGGTCCCAAAATCACACCAAAAATACATGTGGGTCCCACTTATAGAAATTGCACTTTCAAATCCAACCCAACATTCTTACAAGCTCAAGAAATCATTACCCTTAAGAATATGTAATGCGCAATAAATCAAGTAAATCCACCAAGAAAAGAGTGAATTCTTAACTCATATCAGAAGATAATTGTGAAAATAATTGTTAATCTAGTTTCCCAATCACCCACAAGCTTTAATTTTAAGTTCTTACACTATTTAGGGTCTTTAGCTCTCAAGAAAGTGACAAAGAATGGCCAAAATCATGGAAATAAGGTCCTTTTATACCCAATCCAGGTATTCAAGTATCGCTATCGTGATTGAGTTATCCCAATCACACCATATTAGGCATGTATACGCAAACCATGATCGCGGCTTGAGCCTCATAATCATAGTAAATTGTGCTGATCAAACTTGTCACGATCACAACATAGATATTACGATCATGGTGGTACTAGATTTTCTAATGCACCATCTTTTCAAGTCCAAAATGGACTCGACTGGGTGCTCAAAATTTATTAAGAATCTCATATACACAAACAAACTATGTACCTATACCAAATTTGAATTTTAGACTTAATAGAACAATCAAATTTTCCATCCAAGGTCATTTCGACCAAATGTAGGTCCCACAACTATATTTCATTTTTTTAAATTTCTAATCAATTGGATAAAATAAGGTCGGGTGCCTCAAGACCTGTACCAGAGGTCCACCCAACCTAACATTGATATCCTAGAGCTTCTGGCACAGTCAAAATTTGCATACGAGTTTGTTTTGTTGAAGTTTTTTCCCGGTGACCATTTGGAACCAGCGAAGACTTCAAAACTGGGAATTGTCTCTAAAAACCAAATGAACTACCCAATAACCGCAGTTCCAACATGTCATAAATAACTTATGGAGCTATTGAAAAGCTCTAATGGAAAAAATAAGTGGAAATATGGTAAATGACCCTTTAGGTCATTACAGTATCCACTACTAAAGAAAATTTCATCTGTAAAATTTAAGAATTAGGATGTACCTACAGTGTGAGGATACTTGGTCCGTATATCACTATCAATCTCCTAAGTGACCTCATCCACCAGTCGGTGCCTCCACTGAGCCTCAATTGCAGAAATCTCTCTAATGTGTAACCGCTTGACATCATTATCCAAAATGAGCATAGGCTTCTCCATAAAGGTCAAATGCTCATCCAACTAGATTGATTCCTATCTAATCACTTGAAATAGATTAAGAATGTATAGCTGCACCATAGAAACATGGAAAATTGGATAAACAATACCAAAATTTAGAGGTAGAGCTAACTTATAAGACACCTCACCAACTATGTAAAGAATCTCAAAAGGTTCGATGTATATTGGACTAAGCTTGGCATTCTTTCTGAAAACACGATCACCATCTCCAAACCTTAAGGCACAAAGCCTATGGTCTGCATAGGCCTTCTGCCTACTCTATGCTACTCTCAACCTATTTTGAATTACCCTAACTCTATCCAATGATTCCTGAAGTAAATTAGTACCACGGGGCCTAACCTCAAAAGTCTCAAACTATTTAATCAATGAACGACATATCCTACCATACAAAGCCTTAAAAGGCATCATTTTAATACTCGAATGATGGTTATTATTATATGCAAAATCTTCCAAGGATAAATGTTGCTCCCATTGGCCTCCAAAATCCATGAAAAAGGCTTGGAGCATATCCTCAAGAACTTGCTAATTGATCATCTATCTACAGATGAAAATTGTACTGAGATCCACCACTGTACCCAAATCCTCCTAAAAAGCTCTCCATAATTTTAAAGTGAACACAGAACCACAGTCTTAAATGAAAGAAATAGGCATACTGAGGTAATCTACTTCCATTTCCACTCAAAAATATGCAACATCTGTGTCAATCCAGCTGGTTATTGATGCTCATCCTTTACCTACTAAAAACAAAGGCAACGAGCTATAAATTATACTATATCACTCGTCATACCACTCCACCAATAATATTGTCTCAAATTTTGCCACATCACTCATCAATGAGCTACATCTTGGTTGTGCCTTAATAAAGGCAATATCTAGAGTGTTGAGCCCTATATAGAATCAACTAAATCAAGTCATCAATCCTCAAAAACACAAATAAAATTATAAAATCTTAAAACACCTTTAGAATCTATAGTGTTTGTCTCAGACTCACCACTCAACACCTTGTCACGAAGGAAGCGAAGCTTACTATCCTCAAACTAATGATCTCAAATATGCTTAAATAGCGAGGAACTTACCTTCACACTATCCAAAATCCTCATAGGGTATAAAATATCAAGTAAAACCATTAAATTAACTGAAAACTGAAAGTCACATGCCAACGGCCTATAAAATATTAAAATACAAGCCAAGCTACCCATACTGGCTTTCTTTTGACTCAAGGCAATTGCTACTATATTTTCCTTGTCCGAATGATACAGGATAAAAATATCATAATCCGTAAAAAACTCCATTCATCTACTCTACCTAGCATTAGGATCTCTCTAGGTCATAAGAAGTTGAAGACTGTGATGATCCATGTAAATCTAACAATGTGTGCCATACAAACAACGCCTCCAAATCTTAAGTATGAAAACTACCACTGACAACTCCCAGTCATGAGTGGTGTATTTGTGCTCATGAACATTAAGTTATCTAGAAGAAAAAGCAATAACATGACCTTACTGCATCAAAACACAACCCAAACTAACACCAAAAGTATCACAAAATATGATAAATCCCACTCCCTCAATAGGAAACAAGAGTTAGAGTGAGAAAATCCTTAAGCTTTCCAAAGCTTGACTCACACTTATCGAACTATCAGAAAGGAACCTCCTTTCGAATCAATCTGGCCATAGAGACTAAAATAGTAGCTACCCTCAATAAACCATCCATAATAATTATCCAAACCAATGAAGCTACAAACCTCAATCAAAGATATAGGTCTAGCCTAATCATGAATCAGCTCAATCTTAGCTAGGTCTACTATAATACCATTCTTAGAAACCACATATCCAAGGAATGTCACCAACTCAAGCCAAAATTCATACTTGTATAACATGGAAAAATGAACATGATCTCTCAAAGTCTGGAGCATAATGTGGGATGGTTATACTCATGACCTAACACCTTAGGGAGATATCTCTAATGTGAAGTTCCATTAGTCTAGTCATATGCTTGCCCAACTGGTGGCTTCACAGTCTCGCCAGTCTTATTATATTGTTTCTATTGCTCTTTTTTTGAGGTCCCTCGGGTTGGCCAATTCATAAGGTTCAATCCCCCAACCTTTATAGGCACTAGGGTTAAGGAAAATTCTCAAGGGATCATTGGAGAGATAAAAAATATCTTTAGGGTGATGCATGCTATAGAATTTAAAGGTGTTGAGTTTGTTATATATCCATTAAAATATATGGCTTATCAGTTGTATGAGGAATGGGAATCAATGAGAGGTGATGATGCTAAGTGGGAGGTATGGGATGAGTTTTCTGGTGTTTTTCTTGATCACTTCTTTCCTTGGGAGTTGAGAAAAGCTAAGGTCAAGAAGTTTTTTAACTTTAAATAGTTTAAGATGAGTGTCAAAGAGTATGCTTTGAAGTTCCATTAGTTGTCTCACTATGCTTCTGAACTAGTGTCGAGTATAAGGTCCTGAATGAGGAAGTTTGCTTCTGGGTTGTCTCATGACTTGGTATTGAAATGCAAGTTTGTAATATTGAACAATGATATGGACATCTCCTAGCTAGTGGTTTATGTATAATAGGTGGGGGATAAATTGAAAAAGCAAGTAGAGATGGGAGAAAGGCAGAATAAAAATTTTAGTTATTCAGACAAGGTGATGGTTAGTAGAACAGCGGATAGATGGTAGATAGTGGGCCAAGAAAAAGAAATAGGGAAGTTCTAATTCATATTCAATAGCTTGTGTCCCATATCCTAAGCCATCTAGTAACTGTCATTTTTATGCTATTAATGGTCCTAAGCCACATGGTGCCCAATCTTAGTTCAGTGAAGCTCAGTCAGCCCCACTTTATCCTCCTTGTTATATTTTAAGGTAGCTTTATTAGAGGTATTATGAGGAGGAGAGAAATTGGTGTTTTAATTATTGTAAACTTTGTCATATACAGCGAGATTTTCCCTTAGCCAAAGATACCACTGGAGCGAATAAAGTCCTGGTGGCCACTTCTTTAGATCTGGCATCTAAGGGTGCCACTTCAGGTATCGGCACTAGTCAGAATTGTCTCTATGCACTTTCTACATGCTAGAAATATAAGGCATCTCTTGACGTTGTCACTGGTATATTACATCTCTTCTCCCATAATATTTATTATTTGCTTAATCCAGGTTCTACCCTTTCTTATGTGACCCCTTATGTGGCTATGCACTTTGGTTTTAGTCATGAAAATATTTTTGACCCCTTTTCTTTGTCTACTCAGTGGGTGATTCTATAGTTTCTAGAAAATTTTATAGGGGTTGTGTGGTACCCATCTTTCATAGGGAGACATTGTGGATTTGATAGAACTTGATAAGGCGGATTTTAATGTAATATTGAGGATGGATTGGCTTTATTAATTCTATACTTCACTATATTTTAGGACCCAGAAGATCAGTTTCTATTTTCCTAATAAATCAATAATCAAATGGGAAGGGAGTTCCTTAGTACCTAAATGAAGGTTCATTTTCTATATTAAAGCTGTGAAAATGATTTCCAAATGGTGTATGTATCATCTAGTTTGGGTTATGTATTCTAACTCTGAGGGTCCCTCTTCACAATTTGTCCCTGTGGATAACGAATTTCCTAAATTTTTTTTGATGATCATCTTAGGATGTCTCGTTCTAGAGAAATAGATTTTGGAATTTATCTTTTACCAGGTATCAATCCTATTTCCATTACTCCTTATAGGATGGATCTAAGAACTTAAGGAGTAGCTGAAGGGTCTTTTTAATAAAGGTTTTATTTTCCCTAGTGTCTCTCTGTGCAGTACTCCTGTGGTTTTCATGTGAAAGAAAGATGAGTCTCTTCAAATATGCATAGATTAACGTCAGCTAAATAAGGTTACAGTGAAGAACAAGTACCCTCCTCATAGTATTATAAGCCTTTTCAATTAGATTTAGGGTGCTAGATGTTTATTTAAGATTAATCCCTATTAGAGCTATTATTACTTGAAAATTAGGGAGTTTTATATTCCCAAGACTTCTTTCCAACCTCGATATGGCCATTATGAGTTTATTGTTATGTCATTTAGGTTTACTAATACTCTGGCTGCTTTTATAGATCTAATGAATTCGGTTCTCAGATAGTTCTTTGATTTATTTGTTATAATCTTCATTGATGATATATTGGTGTACTCCAAGAGTGAGGAGGAGCATGCCAATTACCTCCTAATTATATTGCAGACTCTTAAAAAACAAAAATTGTCTGCAAATTTTTCTAAGTGTTAATTTTGGTTAAGTGTTGTGACCCTTCTTGGGTATGTTATTTCTAGTAAGGGGATCAAGGTGGATCCACACAAAGTTAAGAAAGTTAAGAAACGGCCTAGACCCATGGCTTCAACTAATATTAGGAGCTTTTTGAGCTTGGCTAGGTATTATAGGATGTTTGCGGAGAGTTTCTCATCTATTATTGCTTTGTTAACAAGGTTAACTCAGAAAAAGGTTGAGTTTTTATGGTTCGGTGCTTGTGAAGGTAGTTTTGATAAGTTAAAGAATAAGTTGACTTCTGTACCATTTTTTACCATATCTGAGGGTACTGATGGGTTTGTTGTGTATTGTGATGCATCTCGTGTGGGACTGGGTTGTACTTTTATGCAGTATGGTAGGGTTGTAGCCTACGCTTCCAGACAGCTTAAGGTTAATAAGAGGAATTATATGACTCACACTTTAGAGTTGGCAGCTATGGCTTTGCTTTGAAGATTTGGCATCATTATCTACATAGGGTGTATGTAGACATCTATTCAGATCATAAGAACTTGTAGTATATGTTTATGAATAAGGAATTGAATATTTGGCAATGGCAGTAGATTGAGCTACATAAGGATTATGACATGAGCCTTCACTACCATCCAGGTAAAGCTAATGTGGTTGCTAATGCTCTTATAAGGTTGTCCATAAGAATCTTATCTCATGTTAAAGAGGATAACAGATAGTTGATAAAGGATATTCACAGGTTGTCCAACTGAAAGACCCCATAAAATCCTAAGTATAGAATTCAGCTCTTTAAGCTTCTCAAGCTCCAAGACAGAAAAATTTTGCAAGTGTTCAACACTTAGTCTTATTTTAGACCTCCAAACTTTGGGGATTTATTTGATGACCTTCATTTTTGGATTTTCAAGTTGCATTACGATGGGGCAAGGTCGTAGTACATCCCAGGTAAGTTTTAGAATTTTTTGGATAGCGTAAGGGCATGTTTGGGTTTCCAAAATAGTATCTTGGTGCGATAAGCCTGCATCGCCCCAGCTACAGCACCGCTATAGAGCAGGCGCCACCTGGTGGATCGCGGTCTATAAGGCAGGTGCCGCTCGGTGGATAGCGCGCTATAAGGCAGGCGTCGCCCCCTATATCACCCTAGGCCAATTTTTGCAGTCCAGCTCCATGTTCTTGAGGGCATTTTGGTCAATTGTCATCCATATATAAGTCCCAAACACGGGATTGAGGCCCCAAATCAGCTAATTTTACTACTTTTCATCAAAATTCACTCAAGAAACATCAAGAACAAGTCTAGGGTTCAATTGGGGGTTTCAAGTTTCAAGCAAATTCCATCGTAAATTCCACAAATTCTTAATCTAAGAAATGCATAATGTTTATCCACGGATTCCTTTCATCCGTGGAGTTTAAGAATCAATCTTTAAATACTAAATTATGATTGTTTCGTGATGCTATGATTTTATACATGTTGGTAGTTGTTATTTGTTTTGTAAAGTAGTATTTTGATGTATTTTCATAGAGATTATGATCATGTTAGTTGGAACCCATGAATTTGAGTGGGTTAATATGGTGAAACTTATGAATATACCTATGCCTTAAAGAGTGCATGCAAGGTGTTTGATAAAATGCTTAACATGCTAGAAATTCATGAGACATGGTTCCAAAGTATCTAAATGACAAGTCAATGTTAACTATTATAATTCAATATGACTTCCATGCTAGTGTAGTGCTGCTATTGTTATGGTATGAAGCATTCATGATAATGGAGTTATACAATATGTACATGATATATATATATATATATATATATATATCCATGCACTCCCTACTATGCACAAGATGTTGAAAAACTACATGTGATAGACTATCCCCTACTTATGATGTTATGAAGTGTGAACTCCAATCTTATGATCAAGTCAGTCATGTGTGTCAGTCTCGTTCTATCGAGTCCTAGGGGTATTCGTACCCAAAAAATATAGTTGTGTGCCTAGATCCATGTCATGTTTCACAAAACCCGAAATCAATCCATGATTCAGTAGAAATCAGTCAGTCATGTGACTCAGGAAACCTCATGATCTCAGTCAGTTATCATATAACAGTTATATTCTTTCAGTCAACGGAATATAGTAAACTCAATCGATGTCTAGTTAGTTAATCATGTTTATTCTCTTCAGATATAAGTAGGAGTTATCACCATGTGAACCCAAGGATGGGAACACACACTGTCAGATGAGCGTGTGATTCTTAGCAGTCATCCTTGCATTTCAGAACCATGTAACCAGCATAGGTTGAGACATCAACACTATCAGATGAGGGTTGATGAGGTGGCTTAGCACTGTCAAATGAGAGACCATTCTCTTTTGGGAACACTGTCAGATGAGGGTTACCCATAGTTTGTCCGTACCAGTGGCATGATATTGACACCCTTCCAGTCAGGGTAGATATTAGGCCCCATCTTACCTATAACGGCACATAGTAAAAGAACTCAAATAGTACTTCAAATTTCAGTATACTAGGATTGTCAGATACAGTCAAATTCAGTTACAGTATGAAACTCAGATAGTTCCATTAGATTCAGGATTGTTAGACACAGTCGCCCATGTTATCAAAACTACAGTATCAGTCATGTTAGTTATCAGTAAACCATGTATTAGCGTACAGATCTAGATATCACGTAATCATGATTCCAGTTACTATGTATGCATGTTTGCACTCTCACGTTCATATCAGTAAGTCAGTTAGCATTGTTATACATGTAAACCTTTTTGCATTTAGCCTACCTCACTCGTATATTGAGTACTTTCAGTTGTACTGGAACATTTGCGCTATGGTGCTTTCTTTCAGGTTACACCATAGGTTCAGAGACACGAATTCTAGATCAGCAGTAGCATTCCAGTTGTAGAGTTGCAGTGAGTCCTCATCCATTCGAGGACGATATTATTTTATTTCATTCATTATTTCTGTTCAGTATTGCCAGACGGAGTTAGTTGAAGACATGTTCCTTCAACTCCTTATTTCAGATAGTATTTAGAGGATTTCAAATTCACTTCAGATTTGATTTAGTTTTCAGTTATTTTGGGTATTCGTTACTCCATATGAATGTCATATTTTATAAGATTCTTTATTCAGTTGAACCTTATGGCCTATTGTTCATGTTTTCCGCATTATTATGTCATATATTGCAGTGTACAAGTACAGATATCAGTTATGAGTTAGCTTTTGGTCCTTTGGGGTTATAAGCATCGTGTAGCATTCCGGTTCAGAAAAGCCGGATGTTACACCAACTTAGGAGTTCATCTTTTGGACTCTAAACATGGGGGAGTGGTTGTTCAAAAAGTTGTTAGAATGGGGGAGTGCCTAGATCCCATACCTATGCATATTAATGAAAAATTTTGTCAGCAAAAGGTTATAGTATTCGAGATTAGGAAAGAAGGCATTTTGAGGTATCAAGGAAGGTTGTGTGTTCCTGATGTTGATGGGCTATAGGAAAACATTTTAACTGAGGCTCATGAGTCTAGATATGTAGTTTACCTAGGTTTAACTAATATGTACCACAACTTAAAGGAAATTTACTAGTGGAACAATATGAAGAGAGATGTGGTAATCTATGGAAAAATTTATTGTTTGTAAATAGGTTAAGGTTGAGAATTTGAGGCCTAGTGGCATGTCTCAAGAGATAGAGTTTCCCATGTGGACATAGGAGATGATCAATATGGACTACATTATGGGTCTTTCTCGGTCTTGTAATTAGTATGATTCCATTTGGGTCATTGTGGATAGAATGACTACGTCTGCACACTTTTTGCTGGTGAGGAATGACTACTCAAAAGAGGATTATGCCAAGTTGTTAATTCAGGAGATAGTTAAGTTGCAAGGAGCGCTTGTGTCCATCATTTCAAATTGAGGTACGTAGTTTTGTTCTCACTTCTAGCATTCATTTCAAAAAGGTTTGGGTACTTAGGTGAACCTTAGCACCGCTTTCCACCCTCAAATGGATCGACAAGTGGAGCGTACTATTCAGACTTTGGAAGACATGCTAAGGGCCAATAAAATTGTTTCTAAGGGATGTTGGGTTGATCAGTTACATCTTATTGAGTTTGCTTACAATAATAGTTATCATTCCAGCACTCAGATGTCTCCTTTTGAGGCTCTTTATAGTAGGAGATATAGGTCTCCTACTGGGTGGTTTAAGGTTGGTGAGACTAGGTTGTTTGGTCCAGAATTGGTTAACCAAGCTATGGAGAAGGTGAAAGTTATTAAAGAAAGACTTATGTCAGGACCCAATTTCACAAGTAATGATGGCGCCTACCATTAACCACCAGTAGGAAAGCCAATACGTCATCCGAAATGGCTAGTAATGGACTACTCAATAATATAAGGAAAAGAATGCAGGATAAATGAGATAAGCCATTACATAAGTGAATCCTCATAACCCGGTGGTATCAATACAAGTGCTTCTATATATCAAGAATATCAAGATGACATATCAAAGGAATTACACTAATATAACTTAATTCTGAATACAATATAGAGATTAGTCTAACACATACAAGAGAGATAAGTAATATTCCGAATGTTAGGATCTCACTATAAGTCTCTGAATCATGGATGCTCCGCACGATGCACACATCAACAGAGATAACCCGTACTATGATTTGCAAGCTGCAGAAGTGTAGTATGAGTACCAAATGAGTGGTACTCAGTAGGCAACTACCAACTGATCTCCAAAGGTAAAGTAGATATATACAGCATATAAACAGAAAGGAAACTACACCCAAGAGTCTAGAAATCATATAACAAGTCAATGTGAATACTAAGCGACAACTATCATATTCAAGTCCAAGAGTTTAACAGAATAAAACTAAGGAAGTATCAAGGGTAAAATATCCTATTCCAGCTACATTCAATAGATGTCAATGTTATATTGTATATCCCAGGCTAATATATGAATGAAGGGTGAAATAAAGATATATAGAAATATACATAACAAAGAAATGCATATACAATAAGAACAGCAAAGAAAAGGATATACGATAGTGTCATAACTTTATATAGCTAGATTTATATATATATATAAATGTATACACATATATGCATGAGGTCATCTCAAAGCATAACCTAGATCATCATATCCTCGATTAAAGACCTCATTAACATACTATCAAGATTTAATACTATCAAACTCAAGGTTTCCAATCCACATGGCTAGACATGATATAATTATGCATAATAGTGCATTCATAAGATAGAAGAGGTTGAAGACATACCTTAAATCCTGATACCGGATCAATGACCAATATGACATAAGCTATCCATAATAATGATCATAACAATGATAATAACGACATCAATATCAACGTGAATAACCGCCTACTCTGGATAACTAAATACCTAACTGAGCCTATGTGTACCCCCACCGCCCCAAACTTGGAAGGTTCAATCAATATACAACAACACAAGACATATTATTCACCCATATCTATGCAACCGTCCCATACCAACTGATAAACATCGGTGCATACTGGTGATAGGCAATGCACATGTCGGAATGAATGTAAGGTACACAATCACTATCAACAATCTCATCATAAGTAACTTCATCATGACCATCATCATTGTTATCAACCTCTGGCCTTACAGGGTATCAATTTATCATCATAGTATCCTTCAGCTTTACCAGGTATCAATGTATCATCATAGAATCCTCCAACCTTATCGAGTATTAATATATTATCATAGTATCCTCCAACCTTATCGGGGATCAATATATCATCAAAGTATCTTCCGGCCTTGCTGGGAATGAATATATAATCAAAATATCTCCCGGCCTTATTGGGCATCAATATATCATCCTAATCATCAATGCATAAATATAAGAATATAATAGGTACATAGAATCAAGCCAATAGACTCACAACCATAATTATAACATCTCAAAGATAACTATCTTATCATTATATTCTATCTGCTCATTATTAACTAGCCAAGACTCATTATTATACCACTAGTTTACTAGTCATCACATGATCTCTAGTTATCAATATAACTGATTCTTCACATAATCATTAATCATGGAATAACAACTAACCATTATTCAATAATTAACTAAACCTAACTTCTAGTCAAGGTTCACCATTAAACCATAATCATCATCTATTCACTATTCATCATTTATCAACTAAACATCTTTTTTTAACTAACACCAATCAATATCGAATAATCATTTACCAACTAATCCTCATTATTACTAATCCTCGTTATTACCTAGTTAGCATTAGTAACTACGCATCATTATTAACTAGGCATCATTATCACTAGAATATTTTATCACCTAGCAATGTGAACCACGTTATCCTTACTTAACAACTAATCGGCATTATAATTTGTTATCAATAGCCACTTAACGTTACCATCAATAGATCCATCTTCATAGCCACGTATCAACCCTAGTAGTTAGCTACCATATTACTAAGCAAGGCTCATTAAATAACATATTTAGAATTCTAAGCATCAAGTACTATAGTCACCTAATAGACAACTAGTTACCACGTAGCTTGTAACATAATTAGGAAGAACAGTATAAGATCATATTTTAGCTGGAATTACATCAATAACAAATATAATAATCATAAATGGATCTAATCTACGCATTCCATCACCAGTATTCTTTTAGTGAAATCATAAGCATCATACCACACCATCCTCTATCCCATAGCAGAGAGATATGTATACACGTGCGCGCACACACACACATATATATATTGATGAACTGTAACCACATCCTCTACAAGGATAAACACTTCTCAGATGTCCAATCAATATCATCTACCGGTCCTTATCCCAATAATATGTTTGAAATAATTACAATATCACCATCACGGCTTTAGGGCAATATACATATCCAAAACTTATATCTATAATCATATTCATAAGTCATAGCATATCTCTAATCATCTCACATCTAAGAGGCATCTCGTATATATGAAGTATAATATCAGTAAGCATATAATCATCTCTCACATAGGAGGCATAATATCAATAAGAATGACATAACTATAAGCCATTTCATATATAAAGGTCATTCATCATGACAGTGAGAAATATCACCTCTCTAGGCCAATTATCATATCTAAAAGGAGATAGCATCTATATTGGCCAAATATCGCATCTAAGAGAAAAATCATCTCTAAGGACCCCACGCCATGTCTAAGACGAAACAACATCTCTATGGGCCAAATATCAAGTCTAAGAGGAAATGGCATCTCTATGGGCCAAGTATCAAGTATAAGAGGAAATAACATCTCTATAGGCCAAATATCAAGTCTAAGATAGGAACTTTAACTAGAAATAAAGGCACTTAAGTCAATTCTACCCAAATCATGATTCTGATAATACCACACTAGCCCAATAATATAAAATATACTAATCACGCTTCCAACACTAAAACCACATCCATAATCTATCAATGTATCAAATCCATGCTACAATTAAATCTAAATTAGAGAGAAGGCAATAGAAGTCTACAAATTTATAAACATTCTATGTTACAGGTTTAAGACCCTCATCTAATTTTCCAAGACATCAATAATCAAGGCGAAGCTATCTTACTCATAATCACTCATAACATTCATATCCACACGTAATACATATCATACATCATCTATGAATGAAAATGGACAGGAGCCTACCTCAAGGCCAAACCACAAAATCACACTTCAAGCACCACATGCTCGTCTTCACTTCACAATGCCCAAAATTTTATCATACTATTAACAACATAATCTACTCATCAATAAGATTCTAATGATACCCATATTGCACTATTGTGCTTCGGGTTTAAAAATAAGACCAAAACCCCCTAGTGGGTCGCACATATGAAAATTATGTTTTCGAGGTCAACCCAATGCTCATACATCATAAAGGAATCATAGCCCTCAATTAATGAGGGCAAACAAGCCAAATTTGGGGCTAAATCAAGCCCTAAGTTAAATTGGGGTTTTGGGTCAAGAATTAAGAAATTCACCAATAAAGTGATGAAATCTTACCCTAATCTAGATAATAATCAGGATAAAAGATTTTTACCAATGTCCCTAGACACGCACAAGACTCAATTTTGAGTTATCATACCCATTTAGGGTTTTAGGAACGCAAAGATGAAGAGAAATTACCCAAATTCGTGTCCTTAAATAGACCCCTCGGTGAACAGATGCGGCATCCCCATGACAACAAAGTCAAAACTTATTTTTGAGCCTCGAAACTCATTTGAAACCCAAATAATATGATCCAATATTGAAATTTGAATGTAAACCATATTTCAAATCCATTTGAATTATCAAAACTTTTATCCAAAATTGTTTCACAAAAAGTAGGGCCCACACCTATAGTTTCATTTTTTATAAAAATCTGCTCAATTGTCCAAAATAAGATTGGAAGACTTGGAACCTAAACCAAGGGTCACGTAGCCTTAAATCGATGTTTTGGATGCGATGGAGAGTTGGGTTTTAAATCCGAGGTCGTTTTGACCAA
This sequence comes from Capsicum annuum, assembly GCF_002878395.1. Taxonomy (NCBI): domain Eukaryota; kingdom Viridiplantae; phylum Streptophyta; class Magnoliopsida; order Solanales; family Solanaceae; genus Capsicum; species Capsicum annuum. The sequence continues at coordinate 84,175,556 of NC_061116.1, read as the reverse complement.
ATATGGGTCCCACACTAATATTTCAATTTTTCGACCAATAGGTCAAAATGAGCTCGGGTGCATTGAAACCCAAACCAAAGGTCTACCTAAACTAAAATCGATATTTCAGATTAGTTGGCATAGTTAAAATTAGCATCCGAGATTATTTCATTAAAGTTTTTGCCTGATAGCCATTTGGAACCAACGAAGACTTCAAAATAAGGAATTGGCTCTAAAAATTAAATGAACTGCCTAGTAACTGAATCGTAGGTCCCAATAAGTCATAAATGACTTGAGGCAGCTATGGAGAAGCCCTAATGGCGAAGATAAGTCGAAACATGAAAAATGAATGGAAGGGTCATTACAACATCCAATACTAAAAGGACTTTCGTCTCCGAAAGTCAACGGATAGAAAGAATTTCAATAGCTCGAAAGGGTAAGGTACTGAGCCCACATGATCTAAGCATGGCTTCCCAGATAACTTCAGTGAAGAGAAAACGCTTCTAAAGAATTTTCCATAGGTATACATTTTTGAACCTGCACTGCCGCTTTACATCTAAACAACCAAAATTCAACTTAACCGCTAATTGGGCTCAAACTGAATTGAGAAGGCTAATGCACAAGCATCTGAACCACAACACATTAAGACCATCTACATATCCATAAAAATCAACAAAGGATCAGCCAAGACAAAACCAACCCAAGTCATGAGACATACCACTGACTCCAAATCCAAATATACACTCCCTTTACAATTTTGCACCTAGCATCCACTCCAAGCTAGGAGGAAAATTACCTGAGTTGCATCCACATAGTCTCATCATAGTGAACTCAAAGAACTGAAGCTGATCCATTGAAATTCCATAATTAAAACATGAGAATAAGCTCATAAAGAGTTGTGGGCGCACAAAGGGAGATAATCGAGGAGTGCAATCCATGCCAATACTGCAACCAGTCCAGATGAAAATCAAACCAAAATCCTAGAGTCCAAAGTATAACTACTTATCACTAAATATTTATCTCCAGGGTGTCCCATCAATCGAGAATAAAGGCATGCTAAATCCAACTCGAGTATATTAATCCCACTAAGTAAATCATCCAAAATTCCCAAAGCAAACTAAGACTCAAGGTCAAAACTAAAATAACCAATACAGGGCCCATGGGCTATCATCTAAACACTTATCAACTATAATCCAACCGACGTTATAAAGACTGAATAGACAACCACGGAGTAGGCTCAACCAGCCAATAAATAAAATTTTAACAAAGATAAGTATAAAACAAAAGCAGCACTCAATCTCTACAACACCAAGCTAAAATCTCAACACTAAGGTTGTATCTCTCAGTCTTAAATATTTAAAGAAAAACTAAAAATAGGTAGGCACTAATGCTCCAAATTTATCATACTTCCGAATCACCATTCCAAAGCGTCAAGTCAAAACTGAACCAATTAGCCTATATCATTACCAACCATTCAAATCAACTTTAGTATCCAAATCAAACTTATCCAAGATAAACCATACCAAGCCACAATACAAAAATCATGCGAAATGGCAAATCACTAGCTGAAAATGTATATAACTCACTCCACATCTGCTAGAGGTCATGAACTATCCAAATATACTCAAAAACTTCCCAAGGCTAAAAACCACACCATAAATGGCAAAAGCTCTAGAAACTAGAAAAAATACAACTTAAGCTGGAAACTAACCAATCTAACACTACATCTAGTCAAAGAAGCAGCCACAAGCACATATCATCGAGAAGAATCACTCCACCAAGCCTCACTAGGCTGAAAAATACTGAAATAGGGATTTTTCAAATCCCCCCATAATCACATAATCGAAGAAGAAATATACAAATCTCAAAGTCAAGGTAAAATTCTAGAACATCACCAGAGAACCAACAACTCGAGCTAATGAGTTTCTAATTTACCAACTTAAGACATGATCACAAAAAAGGCCACCTACCTCTAACTTTCTAACTTCGCCAGAGAAAATCATATCACTTTAACAAAAGAGTATCCAATCTCTATACTAACAAGGCAAACCATTATGAGGGAACGAATCTAGCATATCTGTGAGATAAATCCACGACATCTTAACATCAATATTAAAATTGTTATCAAGTGATGAAATAGCCACAAACAAAGAACGAACCTCAAATTGGTAAATATCACAAACGGACTACATAGAATGGTATAGCCAAAGCAAAAACTTTCGCAATGCAGGAGGCAAGTCTAAGGATCTTAGACTCAAAAATAGGCAACATAACTAAATTGTTGACTCAAAAACACAAAGAACTATGGAAGGTTAATTTACCTTAGATACAATAATACATCTCTAAATCAATCTAATACAACTAACCAAGAGATAACACACTCAACCTCGCCATGCTAGGGGAAAGAAATATCAAATCGGGCTATATCTACTCAAGCCACCAAATAATATCACCAGAAAATAAAAGTCTAACTAGATAACACTAGTCTATACAACTACCCAGTGAGGATCAAATTCATCAAGTATCAATATTAAATAATAATATCAAGTAATAGCAATAACCTCACCTAGTGGTAGCAATAGCAACAGCAATATCTATATCAACATACTGAATAGGCGATACCAAAATAAACATCAATACCTTATATCACTCAAGGGCTACAATAGGATAATGTGCAAAGATAAATGGGACTCAAACCCTAAAACTACACCCATAGGAAAAATATCAATACAGATTTACTCCATCCACTACTAAAAGAAATAAACCACGAAGTAGTAACATCATCATTAATGCAATAATAAGGCACATAATGATCGATATCAATCCATCAAGGCTCATAATCATCAATGGGTATGAAACCCCAATACACATAATAAGATATAAATATAGGAAATAATAGCATACTAATCGTGGCGACATCCACAATCATATGTCTTGTAGGCATAGAGAAATAAATTTTAAAGGGTCTAACTTGGACCGACCGACTAAGTCACCTACTAAGGCCCCAAGTGCACCATCTCTAACCAAAGATATTAAAACATCATGAGCTGATCTAAATAAGTTGAATGACTATAAATCTCATGTCAGGGATACTTCCTAGACTAATGGTCGATCTCTCTATAGTCGTAACAACTCCTAGATAATCAATATGGCGGGGACACAAATTGAGCTCAAATGGCTGGACAACTGACATGGATAAAAATCTCTAGAATTATGTCTATTCATGCATAACCATAGACTATCTCAAGAACTCTAGGATGATGGGGAATACATGCTAACTCTGTCTGATAAACTATCTCATAGTCTAAAATATTAACTGCATAAAATCAATAGGATGCAAATAAAGCTAAAATCTACAGGAAGGATCCTTACTCCCAAATGCAATACCAATAGCACTACACTAATGGTATGGCCTCTTGCCTCCACTTTCATAAGCCTCAATACATGTGCTCTCTATGGTCCTCTAATAATTGACAACCTGAGGGAAGAAAGACTCAGCTGCTATCAAGTGCTCTGATGCCAAATAGAGCAACAATACAACTCCTTTACTATATTTATGCACTAATTTCTAACACAAAAGGATATATCATATGAATAATTATGTTCCACTCAAGAAAGATAATCTCATACTCAGAACTAGTACGGAATTTTGATGAACACCAATAGACCTAACTCTAATCTAAGAACTGCTCGATGAAATGTCATACATAGCTGGGAGAAATTTGCAATATGACTCAGATTGCCAATGCTGAACTTCAAAGACTGAAGTAGCCATGTGCTTAACTAGAGCCTAAATTGGCCCTAAATCCTATGGATGACACTGAAGATCTTTAACATCTATCTCTGACTCTTTAGTATGACGGTGTGCTGAAACTCTAGAAACACATATTGAAGTCTTATCCGCATATGTCTACAATGTTACATCGTCCTTTAGGGATAAAGTAAGGTCAAAGAATATGTTTGAGGTTCCTAGGAATGCAAGCACACAATAAGGAGTCAAGAAGTAAATTTTCTAAAATGTCACTATAGCCTCCCAAAAATAGGTTACATATGTCTTCGCATCGATATGCAGGACTCTACTAAATACTTAGCTCTTGTACTAATATTCCATAGAAACATAAGCTCTGAAACCAATTTTCCATGATCTGATTTTAAGTCATGATGGTTCCTACCATAACCCACTAGTAGGCAAACCAACTCATAGTCTGAAATATCTAGTAATAGACTACTCAATAATATAAAAGGAAAAAATGCGAGATAAATGAGATAAAAACCATTACATAAGTGTATCCCTAAAACCTGGTGGTATCAATACAAGAGATTTTATATATCAAGAATACCAAGATGAAATATCAAAGGAATTACACTAATACAACTTAAATTTGAACATAATATAAAGACTAGTCTAACACATAAGAGAGAGATAAGTGATACTCCGAATGTTAGGATCTCACTATAAGTCTCTGAATCATGGATGCTCCGCACGATGCACACATCAATGGTGATAACCCATACTATGATTTGCAGGTGTAGAAGTGTAGTATGAGTACCAAACAAGTGGTACTCAGTAGGCAAATACCAACTGAGCTTCAAAGGTAAAGAACATACATACAACATATAAATAGAATGTAAACTACACCTAAGAGTCCATAAATCATATAACAAGTCAATGTGAATAATAAGGGACAGCTATCATGTTCAAGTCCAAGAGTCTAACATAATAAGACTAAGGAAGTATCAAGGGTAAACTATCCTATTCATACTACATTCAATAAATGTTAATGTTAAATCATATGGATCTCAACCTAATATATGAATAAAGGGCAAAAGAAAGATATATAGCAATATATAAAAAGAAAAAATACATATACAATAAGAATAATAAAGAAAGAGAAATATGATAGTGTCATAGATTCATATACCTAGATTTATATATGTATAAATGCATACACATATACTCATGATGTCATCTCAAAGCATAGCCTAGATCACCATATCCTTATTTAAAGACCTCATTAACATTCTATTAGGATTTCATACTATTGAACTCAGGGTTTCTAATCCACATGGATAGACATGATATAGTTATGCATAATAGTGCATTTATAAGATAGAAGAGGTTGAAAACATATCTCTAATCTTGATACCGAATAAATGATCAATATGTCATATGCTAGACAAAATAATGATTACAACAATGATAATAGTAGTATCAAGATCAACATGAATGATTGTCTACTGTGGACAACCATATACCCACAGATCCTATGTGTACCCTCACATCCCTAGAATCAAAAGGATCAATCAATATACAACAACACAAGGAATATTCTTCACCCATATCTATGCAACTATCCCATATTGGCTGATAGATATAGGTGCATAATGGTGATAGGAAATGTGCATGCAGGAATGGATGCAAGGTACGTAATCACTATCAATAATCTTATCATAAGTGTCAGCATCATGACCATCATTATCGTGATCAACCTTCGGCCTTGTCGAGTATTAATATATTATTATGGTATCCTTCGGCCTTACCGGGTATCAATATATCATCATATCCTTCTCCAGCCTTATCAGGTATCAATTTATAATCATAGTATCCTCCAGCGTTGTCGGGCATCAATATATCATCAAAGTATCCTTCAGCTTTGCCAGGCATTAATATATTATCAAAGTATCCTCCGGCCTTACAAGGTATCAATATAATATCCTAATCATTAATGTATAAATATAGGTATATAATAGGTGCACAGACTCAAGCCATTATACTCGCAACCATAATCATAACATCACAAAGATAACTATCTTATCATTATATTCTATCTACTCTTTATTATTCTGCTATTTTACTAGTCAGCACATGATCTCTAATTATCAATCTAACTGATTATTCACATAATCATCAATAATAGAATAGCAACTAACCATTAATCAATAACTAGCTAAAGCTAATGTCTAGTCAAGGTTAACCAGTAAACCATAAGCGTCATCTATTCACTATTCATTATTTATCAACTAAATATCTTTTATCAACTAAAACCAATAAATATCTAATAATCATTTACCAACTAATCCTCATTATTAACTAGTTCTCATAATTAGCTAGTCAGTAGTAGTAGCTAGGCATCATTATCACTAGCATCCCTTATCACTTAGCAATGTTAACCATGTTATCCTCACTTAACAACTAATCCGCATTATAACTTCTTATCAATAGCCATATATCATTACCATTGTTAAACCCATCCTTAAAGAGACGTATCAACCTTAGTCATTAGCTACCATATTACTAAGAAAGGCTCATTAACTGACATATTTAGAATTCTAAGCATCAAGTACTATAGTCACCTAGTTGACAACTAGTTACTACGTAGCTTATACCATAATAAGGAAAAACAGTCATAAGATTGCATTTCAGCTAGAATCATATTAATAATTGATATAATATTCATGAATATGTCAAATCTATGCATGCCATCACCACTATTCAATCGAAAAAATCTTAAGTGTCATACCACACCTTCCTCTATCCCATATTGGAGAGATATGTATATGAACACACACACACACACACTTATATATATTCATGAACTATAATCGTATCCTCTACAAGGATAAACACTTCACGGATGTCCAATCAATATCATCTATCGACCTTCGACCCAATAATATATTTGAAATAATTACAATATCATTATCACGGTTTTTGGCCCATATACATATCTAGAACTCATATCTATAATCATATTCATAAGTCATAGCATATCTCTAATCATCTCATATCTTGGAGGCATCTCACATATATGAGGTATAATATCAATAAGATTATAATCATCTCTTATATAGGAGTCATTATATCAATAAGCATGACACAACTATAAGCCATTTTATATATAAAGGTCATTTATCATGATGGTGAAGAATATCACCTCTTTAGGCCAACTATTATATCGAAAAGGAGATAGTATCTCTATAGGCCCAACATCACATCTAAGAGTAAAATAATCTCTAAGTACCCCATGTCATGTCTAAGAGAAAACAACATCTATATGGGCCAAATATTAAGACTAAGATGAAATGGAATCTCTATGGTCCAAGTATCAAGTCTAAGAGAAAATAGCATCTCTATATGCCAAATATCAAGTCTAAGATAGGAACTTCTACTAGAAATAAGGGCACTTAAGTCAATTCTACCCAAATTATGATTCAAACAATACCATACTAGCCCAATAAGATCAAATATACTAATCACACTTCCAACACTAAAGACACATCCATAATATAGCAATGCATCAAATCCATGTTGTAATTCAATCTAAACTAGGGAGAAGGTAATAGGAGTCTACAAAGTTATAAACATGCTATGTTATGGGTCTAAGGCCCTAATCTAATTTCCCAAGAGATCAGTAATGAAGGACAAGATATCTTACTCGTAGTCAATCCTAACATTCATATCCACATGCAATACACATCATACATCATCTATGAATGAAAGTGGATAGAAGCCTACCTCAATGCCAAATTGCAAAATCACACTTACGCACCACATGCTCATCTTTATTTCACAATCCCTAAAATGCCATTACATTATTAAAAACATAATCTACTCATCAATATGAGTCAAACAATAACCATATTGGACTATTGTGCTTCAGGTACAAAAATGACACCAAAAACCCCAAGTGGGTCCCACGTATGGAAATCATATTTTCGAGGTCAACTCAATGCTCATACATCACTAAGGAATCATAACGCTCAATTAATGGGTAAAAATAATTAAAATTTAGGGATAAATAAAGCCCTAAGTTAAATTGGAGTTTTGGGTCAAGAATTAAGAAATTCACCAATAAAGTGATGAAATATTACCTTAATCTGGAAAATAATCATGATAAAAGATATTTTCTAAGCTCCTTAGACACCTGCAAGACTCAATTTTGAGTTATCATACCCATTTAGGGTTTTTAGGCTCTTAAAGATAAAGATACATTGCCCAAATTCACGGCCTTGAGGTCTAGTTATAGACCACTTGGAGAATATATGTGGCATCCCCATGATAGTAAAGTCAAAAACTTATTTTTGACCCTTGAAACTCATTCGAAACCCAAATAATATGATCCAATAGTTAAATTTGAGTGTAAACCATATTTAAAATCCATTGAATAATCAAAAATTCCATTCAAGATATTTTCAGCAAAAAGTAGGGCCCACACCTATAGTTTTATTTTTTATAAAAATTTGGTCAATGGCCCAAAATAAGTTTGGAAGCCTCAGGACCTAAAATAAGGGTCTCGTAGACTAAAATTGACATTTCAAGCATGATGGAGAAGTTGATTTTAAAATCCAAGGTTGTTTCAACCAAATGTGGGTCTCACACTCATATTTTGATTTTTTAACTTTTGAACCAATAGGTCGAAATGAGCTTAGGTATATTGAAACCCAAACCAAAGGTCTACAGAGACTAAAATTGATATTTTAGATCTACTGGCATAGCCAAAATTGACATCCGATATTGTTTCATTGAAGTTTTTGCCTAATAGCCGTTTGGAACAAACAAAGACTTCAAAATAAGGAATTGGCTTTAAAAATCAAATAAACTGCCTGGTAACTAAATCGTTTGTCTTAGAAAGTCATAAATGACTAAGTAAATCTATGGAGAATCCATAATGGTGAAGATAAGAGAAAACATGAAAAATAATCCAAAGGGTCATTACAACTTAAGACTGCTTAGTGCCGACAAAAGTCTTATATGGTAATGAGGTGGAGGAAGTTAGAGTTTTATGTTATTGATTGGGTATTCTTGAAAGTTTCTTTTGAAAAAGGATTCATGAGTTTTAGGAAGAAAAGTAAGCTCAGTTCCCGTTATATTGGTTCGTATCAGATTGTGAGGATAACTAAGAATGTTGCTTATGGAAGGGATTGTAAGTTTAGGTTCTATTCATCTTATTTTCCATATATTGATACTGAATATTATATGGGTGATCTTTTATTGATTGTTCCTGTGGAGGATGCTGGCATTTCAGATTCCTTATCTTATGAGAAAGTCTCGATGGAGATATTGGATAGGCAGGTTTGTAGATTGTGGCCTAAGGATATAGAATCGATAACGGTACTTTGGAGAAATCAAAAGATAGAAGAATCTACTTGGGAAAATGAGGAATACATGAAGTAAAAATACCCATTCCTGTTCCCTGCCTTGGATACAAATTCTTGAGGTATGGGTTTCGTTTTCCTCTTGTTTCATTTTGAATTGTTCTTGGGTTTTGATTATATTTTTTTCAGTATCATGCCAAGGGTTCTCTAACTTCTTATTTGGGGATTAATGATCCTAAGAGTGGATAATGTAATACCCAAGGTTTTTAAACTTAGAAATTTCTGGAGTGCTAACAACACTGTCATGGCTACTCTGAGTCGTAGCACTCATCACGAGTCATTAAATAAGACTCTTTGTCTTACCAGTGTTCACCCAAGAGTCTGCCTTGGTCACAATGCCTCGTTATGAGTCGTTAGGTTAGGCCATGAGTCGTGATAAGTGACTCATAACAATAACAGTGAGGGGTCAGATATTTGACCCTGGGGTAATAAGTCTAGGTAACAACTCATGGTTAGACCTCATGAGTCATTACCTGAGTCGTGATGACTGGCACCAATTTTCCTATATGTTTTAATTAGGGGATTTTTTGTCATTTCTTCCTTCACACTTATTTTCCACGACCTAAAAACTCTAAGGGACCCTATTATCCTAAATTACTCAAATCAAAATCTACTCTCTTCATCTTAAACTCCCTAGAGCAAGAAAAAACTATGGTTCATAAGGAATTCATCCTTCAAGATCTAAACTTCAGATTTTCTTTCAAATTCTTTGGTGTTTTTGGCATGTCTCTCATCCCTAACTTGAATTTTATACAATGGAATGTGCTTTAATTATTGTTCATGCAATTTAATTATTGGGTTTGAAATTGGGTTAAGGGTTTTTTAAGATTATCACTTGAATTATATTTTTGATGGTTTAACTGTCTTGTGTATACTTAGAATGGTGATTTTTGGGACTGGATGGGTGCATTATTGTGTAATTTTAAATAAGGAACATGGGTTTCCCCAAATTGATGTATTTTGACTGGTAATAGCATGAACCTCAACCCACCTACATAATTTTGGTCTTAAATGTGAAATTATCATGACTTAACTCGCTTTTGAAACTATTGCATAACATTAATACATAAATGGATAAAAATATATTTTAAATGCCTTGGTGGATATGATTTTGGATTTTTAAAGGAACTTAGGAGTCAATTGGTTAATTGGAATGGATTAGCATGATTATATAAGCTTGAAAGCATAATTGGTATGATGATACCAGGTGATAAATGCCTTAATATAAGACTCCTTGGTTTATGGTTGGGATTATATACAAAATAATTTTAATTTAGTCTTAAAGGGGTTTGTGTATCTTGCCATAAAGGTCGTGGTCTCGGGAGGACCGATGTTGGAAACCATGTTTATTAGTGTGGGGGTCTATATGATCGTGCACTTGGTTCACACATTGTTTTTTTAGGATAGATGAAACCTTGGTGTCTCTAGATCTTCTTTGGATTTCCTCAATTTATGCAGCTAACACACACGAAGGCCCTTTTAGCATGAGAAGTTAAACCAATATAGCCGGTGGGTGCCCTTAGGATAAATAGAGATACAAAATCTAGGTTAATACTTTAAACTCTCATATTTATGACCCTTTACCCTATCCTGGTATCCTATATATGTATATATAAACATGTATATGTGGTTTGACTAATTATAGACATGGCATTATTTTCACGTTACTTGAGTTACATGTCAGTGCTTATCCCACTGACCATCCCTAGATGGTGCGTCATTTCATAATGTAGGGTCCTAGGGTTTTTTATTTTATTCCTATATAGCATTAGGTGGTGTGTATATCGATTGATTTGTTTTAAAGTGGTGAGCCTCCATCATCCAAAAATCTTGAACATTTTATTTGGTTTCTTTTAATATTTTGGAGATTAATAGTTTTCTTTTATCATGGTTGGGGGCATGTCCCGGCCTAGTTTGGTACTTTAGTATTTATAGGTTTTGGTAGACAAGTGTGGGTTGGATGTTTGTTTGATACATAGAGTACATATTTAACTATGTATCCTACTTATTAGATTTTGTTGGCTTCTACTGTATTCTTTTATTGTGTTCTGGATGTTAGGATAAGGAGTGTTCTCTAACTCATGGTATGCTTAATATACCCATCACGACTAGGTCCTGGTTTGGGTCGTGACATCTTGCCTTTATGAGCTACTGAGATGAAGTAGGTGTATATACTTGGTACAGTATAGCTCTCGAATTAGTTATGATTTATTGTTCATTTTGTTGCATTCATTCATATGCATTGCCTATAACTAAATTATTATTTGTTGAGTATTTGATTGGACCTTCTAGGCTTATGGAGGCTTGGTTAGGTATTGTTTGTTTGAACTAGCTAGTTACATTATTGTTGTTATTATGGTTAGTTCATAGTAGGTTGACTATAGACTAGTACCCCAGGTTGTCGGTATGACTCTTATCTCTTTCCTTTTTAAGGTAAATTATAGTATTTATAGTTACCTCATGGTTAGACATTATTAAGAGGCCTTGATTATGCTAGCACTATCTTTCCTACTATGTTAGGATGCCTTAAGAAGTTAGGTGGGCTACCTTAGGTTATTACTTTGAGTAGTCATATATATGTTTGTGCTTGTGTGTATGGCATCATTGTATATCCCTCTTTTCCTTTTACATTCATGTTATGTATGTGATTTTGCCTTTTATCTAATTATATAACTTTCTTTCTCTCTTCCTTTTCTTATTGATGAGTGATATATGGTATTGCACTTTAGACCCTAATTACTATTACAATAGGGTAGTTTATCCTTATTGCCCCACTAGCTTTATTTTTTTAGCTTCTTGGATAGTTTTTGGTAGTTCATATTTTATTCTTGACGTGTTTTTTATTCTTGCATAATCTTTGGAGCTCAATCAAGCAATGTCTATTGATTATCACTTGTTTTTTACCCATACTACACTTCTACAGCCTACAGATCATAGTACGAGCGGAGAAGCTATCATTCAGAAATTTAGGGTAATATCCTAGCTTTTGGAGTATTCCTGCTTGCCCTCATACTGATTAGACTTACCTCTACTTTGTATTTTGAAGATGGTTTGTATATGTATATTTATTCAGTATATATATATATTGGTCTCTTTATCATATTTATTTCAATGTTTTCTTTCATTTCTTTTGATAGTTCATTACTAGCTATTCTGGACTATAGGTTGGCTTACCTACTAGTGGGTTATAGTAGGTGCCATAGTGACCTAAGAATTTAGGTCATGACAAATTAGTATTAGAGCCGAGGTTTATTAGTGTGTTGGTACAAGAGCTAAGTGTCTAGTAGAGTCTTGTAGATCGGTACAGAGTTGTCTATGTTATATCTTCACATAGATACATAGCATTCTTAGAAAACTCTACTCTTAACTCTTTATCGTATATCCGTGTGTTTTTTAACCTCTAGTATATTTTTTGACTCTATTTTTTTCTAGTAAATGACAAAAAGTTATCAATCGATGTGGATGAGACTTTTGCATGTGTCCTAGAGCTTTAGCTCATGTTGGGATAGGGAGTCATGGATTAATATTGATGATCTTCAACACTAGCTAGAGGATTTAGGTCCATCCCAGGCTCTAATAGAGTCTATGACCGCTTCAGCCTTTCAAAATTTAGCATTGGGGATTCTGAGCCTTTTTATAGATACCTCACAGCCAGAGGTGGTGTCTTATACATTTAAGCAGTTCTCATACTAGAGTTGGTTTTATTGGTGTTTAGCAGGTTCCTATTGGTGTTTAGCAGGTTCCTTATTAGTTTCAAAATATGATATTGGGTTTCTTGAGTAGGACAAATACATTTCTATGCTATATCACTTAGAGGATGAGATGGTGTGAAGATTTATTGAAGGATTAGCTTTCCACTACATTTGGCATTAGAGCATTTAATAGTAGTTGAGTCTTTTTTTCCTCAAGTTGTTCATCGCACAAAGACCACATAGAAGCCATATCATTAGTATAGAGTTATTGGTATTGTGTTCAAAGTATAAATCCTCTTGGTAAGCTCAGCATCACTTTTAATCTTTCAGTTCCACACATGTAACATCTCAGACTATAGGTTGTTCTCATATCATTCATAGTGGTCACAGCGGGCACAAATCTTGTCAGACTTTTTAGAGTATTCAATATGGATCTTTAGGCTATGTTGGCCATTCTGGATTAGTAGATCCAGTACCTCAGAGTATTCTAGAAGCTTGTTTTTGGTTGTGATGAGATTGTCCATTTGTCTAGAAAGTGCCACAAATGCGAGTTGGTTGTTCAAATAGAGTCAACAAGATTCCTTGCCAGCCTAGATCTCCTGAGGTGTGTAATGATTGCAGGCAGGGTGGTCATTTTAGTAGGTAGTGTCCCTGGTGTCAGTTGGTTAGCCAATTCAAGTCAGTTTTTATTTCTCGTTAGGTTAGGGCTTCAAAAGTTTTTTACGACAACAGAGAGACCAGTCATTAGTATAAAGAGTGTTCCCAGAATGGGATTATTAGTCATTTACCTCATCTAGATCAGTCTTGTAAAGTTTTAGTTCCTTCAGTTAGAGGTAGTGCACTTAATACCTCAGTTGGTGATTAAATCCTAATCTAAGTTTATACCTACTTAGATTCATGCTCATTCAGGCACATTAGAGTTGTGTGATGCTTCTGGTGTTTGTTAGTGTTATATATTTATGTAGTAAGGTTGAGTTATTGCTTGTGAGTCGAGGCACATAATATGTACAAGTAAAACTACCCCACTTATAGTTTAAAGCTGGTGGTGGTAGTTTTACACTTAAGATTTTAAGGCATTATCTTTATGGTATGCATTGTGAGATCTACATGGATCATCATAGTCTTTAGCATCTTATGACCTAGATAGAGCTTAATTCTAGGTAGGGTAGATGGATGGAATTGCTTAAGGATTATGATATATCTATTTTGTATCATTCGAGCAAGACAAACATAGTAACATGTGCCTTGAGTAGGAAGGTTTATGAGTATGGGTAGCTTGGCTTCAATCTTAGTTTCTCAAAGGCCATTGGCAATGAACGTCCAGTCTTTTGCCAACTTGATAGTGCAACTTGATATTTTAGATCCAGGAGAATTCTTTCTAGTGTTGAGGTAAGGTCCACCCTATTTGAGAATATTCAAAGTCATTAGTTTGAGGATATGAGACTTTGCATCATTTGTGAGTAGGTGTTGAGTGATGAGTCTAAGAGGGCTATGTAGATTCTGAGGATTTTCTGAGATTAGATGGCATATTTTGGTTCCAAGGGTTGGTGAATTAATTTAGTTGATTTTACATGAGGCTCATAGCTTAAGATATTTTATTCACTCAGATAGAGATAAAATTTATAAAGATTTGAGGCAGCATTATTAGTAGAGTGGCATGAAGAAAGATGTGGTGGGCTTTATAGTTTGTAGTCTATGTTGTCAGCATTTATAGGCCAAGCATCAGAGACCTGGTGGCTTAATTTAGTGGTTGCCATTCTCAAATAGAAGTGGGAGCAGATTACCATAGACTTTGTAAGTGGTTTGCCTCACACTTTCTGCGGTTCCAATGGTATTTGGGTCATTGTCGATCGATTAACCAAATCGAAACATTTTATTCCTATTCAGATGTTCTTCAGTGCCTAGAGATTAGCCTGTATCTATGTTCATAAGGTAGTCTATTTGTGTGGGGTTCCCATATTTATCATTTCAGATCGAGGTTCAATATTCACTTTAAGCTTTTGGAGAGCTTTTCAAAGGGATTTGGATACTTAGATGTATATTAACATAAGTTTTCACCCTCAGACTAATGTGTAGACTATTTAGGTTCTTGAGTATATGCTTTAAGACTACATTAGGGATTTTGGAGGTCATTGGAGCAACAATTAGATTTAGTAGAGTTTGCATATAATAGTAGATACCATTCGAGTATTGAGATGGCATTTTTTGAGGCTTAATATAGTAGTATGTCATTCTCCAATTGTTGGTTCAAGACTTTTGAGGTTAGACCCCATGTTACTGACTTACTTTAGAAGTCATTAGATAGATACAGGGTCATTCAGGATTGGTTGACGGCAGCATTGAGTAGAAAGAATGCTTATGCAGATCGTAGACTTTATTCCTTGAGATTTAGAGTTGGTGATTGTATATTTCTCTGAGTATCACCCATGAAGGGTGTGATAAGGTTCAGGAGGAAGGGCAATCGAGTCCCAAGTATTTATGCATTTTAGAGTTACTATTCTAGCCCTTTAAGCCTTATTTTGAGAATGATTCTTATGATATATGTGTTGATAATGATATAAATGAGCATTTATGTGTCCAAGTATGTGTTTACAATGTTTAATGGTGGTTTCACATGAGTTTTGATTCAATTTGAGCATTTAGAAGTCAACCAAGAAAACCAGTGTAACTAGTTTGAGCTAGGTGTTTTTCTAGTCTCTTATGTTGGATTGTAATGTATTTTAATGAGTTACTAAGGTTGTTATTATCCATATATATGTAAACCAACTTAGTTATAATGTTCAAGGTCAATTGGATCAAGAAAAGAGTGAAACAATGAGTTAAAGCTCAATGTGAATTTAGTCTATGCTTAGCTCGTGTTTCTAGTTCATCGGTGAGGATGTTATGTTGGTTTGAGATCTTAATTGATGTTTTTAATGATTTAGGATGCTTGTTGAATGGATTATGATGATATATGAAGGATATACAACGAAATCACAAGACGCAAGCTGGACGCAATTTGAACATCCAAAAAGTATGTGGCACGTGTCGAATGTACATTTATCCAATGAATGACTTCAAAACATCAATGGATGTAAAATAGGACCAAGGTTTATATACATAGGGGCGTGTAGCTTATAATTGGGTTTAAGGAGGCCCTGTGATACGCTAAAGTCGCAACTAGCTACTGGAATTCGATAGATTTTTTGACAATTGTGACCTAGAACTACAGCGCAACGCGGGGAGCACCAAAATTGGGAAAGTTTCACCAGTTGAAGGAAAACAGCATGTAAACCTAATCTAACTAGGTTTATAACTTTTCTACTATAAATACAACGTCCTATAAAACGTATTAAACATCTTGGCACCTCTTGGAAACCGTAGATCAACTTGGAACATCATTGGAGGCTACCACAACTTCTTTTTAGGTTTTAGTATTCTTTAATTTAGTTTTTTTTATGGTTCATATCATCATTCCAAGGGATTGGATGATGAATATTTCCATTCAAGGTTAAACCCTCTTTCTGGGGTTAAAGCCAAGAACATGATTATTATTATTTTGGATTAATTTCGTTGAGTTCGCTTATTGTTATTAGTTGTTTCTTTATTTTGGTTTTAATTATTTTATGGATTGATCACCCATAAGATACATAAAGAATTAAACTTAGTGTCTAGGACAGGGATGTACTTAGATGCCTTACTTGATTCAAACGTAGGATGATAGCTTTAATTCACTTAATTGGATTATTACATCTCCGCATAATGATGTAGTTGTAATATCCATATTAGGTAAAATATTATAGATTGGGAAACCATGATCATGCAATTAACCCTACGAATCAACAACCAAGATAAGCAAGTTAACTAATTAATTTTAATAACATAGAATGATTGTTCGAAGTGTTTTAACCCTGGGCTTTTCTCCATTGATTGTCCCAAGAATTTTATTTTACGCTTTGTTTATTTTATTTTTAGTTTACAATTATTCAAAACTCTTGGTGTTTATTTTTTTCTCAATTAGTTAAACTAGAATTAGATAGGCGGCGAAAGCAAGTCCCTTAGAGATCGATACTTGGGCTTCCTTGAAGCCACTAGATTACTTGATAAGACCATGCACACTAAAAAACTGGACAGCGCACACACAAGTGTACGTGGTCTTATCAAGTAATATAGTGTCTTCAAGGAAGCCCAAGTATCGATATCTTAGGACTTGTGTTCGCCGCCTATCTAATTCTAGCCTAACTAATTGAGAAAAAAATAAACACAAAGAGTTTTGAATAATTGTAAACTAAAATAAAATAAACAATGCATAAAATAAAAGTCTTGGGACAATCAATGGAGAAAATTCCAGGGTTAAAGCACTTTGAATAATCATACTATGTTATTGAAATTAATTCGTCAACTTGCTTATCTTGGTTATTGATTCATAGGGTTAATTCATGATCATGGTTTTTCAACCTATAATCTTTTACCTAATATGGATATTACAACTACATCGTTGATCGTGGATGTAATAATCCAATTAAGTGAATTAAATCTATCATCCTACGTTTGAATCAAGTAAGGCATCTAAGTACATCCCTGTCCTAGACGCTAAGTTTCATTCTTTATTTTATAAAAGAATAAAAACTCAAACTTTGTTTATTCCCATGTTCTATCTCCCTATTCCCTCTCCCGAGATCAAAAGGTCGACAATATATGTATTTTATGGGTGATCAATCCATAAAATAATTAAAATAAGAATAAACAAACAACCAATAATAATAAGCAAATTAAATGAAATTAATCCAAAATAATAATAATCATGTTCTTGGCTTTAACCCCGAAAAAAAGGGTTTAACCTTGAATGGAACTATTCATCATCCGATACCTTGGATTGATGGTACAAACCACAAAACAAAAACTAAATTAGAAAATAATAAAACCTGAAAAGAAGTTATGGTAGCCTCCAATGATGTTCCAAGTTGATCTAGGGTTTCCAAGAGGTCCCAAGATGTTTAAAACTTTTTTTCGGACGCTATATTTATAGTAGACAAGTTATAAACCAAGTTATATTAGGTTACATGCTGTTTACCTTCAGCTGGACAAAATTTTTGCGATTTTGGTGCTCCCCGCGTCGCGCTGTAGTTCTAGGTCACAATTGTCAAAAACTCTGTCAAATTCCAGTAGCTAGTCACAATTTCAACGCGTCACGGGCCTCTTTAAACCCCATTATACGCTACACGCGCCTATGGGTCTAAATATCTGGCCTCTTATGAATCCATTTATATTTAAAAATAATCCATTGGCTACCTATACAGTCATCACGCGCCTCATACTTTTCAGGGGTCCAAATGTCATCCAGCTTGCGTCTTGTGCTTCCGCGGTCATTTCCGAGCCTTTTTGAGTTTTTTCTACTTGATTTAAATCTTGTATATCATTAATATATCATAATAATCCATTTAAAAAGCATATTAAATCATTAATAACATCAAATAAGAGCTCAAAACAACACAACATCCTCACCGATGAACTAGAAACACGAGCTAAGCATAGGCTAAATTCACATTGAGCTTTAACTCATTGTTTTCACTTTTTTTTTGATCCAATTGACCCTTGAACATTATAAATAAGTTTTTTTACATATAAATACATAATAAAAACCTTAGTAACTCATTAAAACACATTAGAACCCAACACAAGAGACTAGAAAAACACCTAGCTCAAGCTAGTTACACTAGTTTTCTCGATTGACTTTTAAATGCTCAAATTGAATCAAAACTCATGTTAAACCACCATTAAATATTTTAAACACATAATTTGACACATAAATGCTCATTTATATCATTATCAACACATAATCATAAGAATCATCCTCAAAACAAGGCTAAAAGGCTAGAATAGTAACTCTAGAATGCATAAATACACCCAACATCATCCTCCAACAGATGTGGAGTTGATTTCTTCTGAATTCAGCTTGTGGTTTTTCCACCGTTGTAATTTTGTTCTTCAACTACTATTTGATTTTGGCTCTAGCTGGAACTAGTGGGGATATGTCTGTTTTTTGGTAGTGAGGTTGATTTGAGTTGTATTGCTTAGGTTTAGATTTGTTCGCCCAAGTTTTAGGGTATTAAATCTCTTGAATGGTTGCATAAGTTTTATGATAGACTTTAGTATTTGGACGCGTAGTCGTTAATAGAATTGGTCTGGGTAGATGAGATTGAGTAATTCAACCTCAACACTAAAATTCAGCTATGAGTTATAGAGTTTGGTTGCAACCTGTATTTCCATATTTATGTCAGTTGAGGATTCATTTATAGGATTGATAATCCTACTCTCTACCTACCTATTTGATCTTCTTCAATTCAGATTGATTAAGGTTGATAAATGTTTGGATGATAGCCCATTGGCACTTGATGATAGTTTCTTGTTCTTTTGACTTTGGTCTTTAGTCTCCGTTAGAAATTTCAGATATCGATTTAGAAAAAGAAATATACTTAAGCCAAGATAAACATAGTTTCAGTCACAGTTGATAGGGCATCCTAAAGAGGATCATTTAGTTTCATGAGTCGATACTTTTGACTCCTGACTATTAGTTTCAATGGTCATACGATATAGCATTAGCCTTGGTAGGAGATCATAGGCTTTGAACATATCTATTTATGTGTCCAGGTAGTACCTTATGGGCTCCATCCTATTCTTATGCTTTCCATTATGAATCTTCAGTGTATAGGCTCCATTCTTTCAAGGATAGTCTAATATGTTTGCATGAACAGGACTTGGATAACATATTACATGGTTTGGAGTAGATAGCATATTTGAAAATCCAAAAGAAGGTCATATTTGGATATTAGAGTTGGTTGCAAGTTTTATGAATTTTATTGCATTTAGCTTGGTTGGGTTTTAAATGGGTGGTGCTTGTATCCGTGTGATACCAATATGTTTTGGTGTGGATTTATGTGCATCATCCATTCTCACATCTGTTGGAGGTCAGTAGGTTGTTGAGGTTGAGTTTTGGCTATTTGGAGAATAAAGTAAGAAAGTTGGTTAAAAAGGGGATGCCGAAGAAAAAAACCCTTGGAAGTGTTGTCTCTCCATAGAGGTTGATTGAGGAGGAAGGTTAGGGGCATGCAGGCCCAGTAACTCCTTCTTTCAAGCTTTCAGGCTCTTTCTATCCATTGACTTTTACGGACAAAATTCCATTTAGTAATGGATATTGTAATGACTTTCCAGGTCATTTTCTCGATATTTGTACATTTCCAATATTTAAGTTGTCTTGTAAAGGCTATAGGTCATCTATGACTTGTTAGAATTATTGGTTCTTTTGTTGGGTTGTTCCTTTGTGTTTTAGGCTTATTTTTTTATTTTAGAGCTATCGTTGTTAAGGAATTTATCTCAAATCAAAACTCCTAGTAAATGACCTTGGATAAAAAATTTGACAGCACCATTAGCTTTGGTATATTGATTTTTGGCTAGAGGCACTCTTGGTTTAGGTCCCAAGGCTTCCGAACTCATTTTGGACTATTTGGTAGACTTTAGTTAAAGCAAAACTATAGGTGTAGGGCCCACAATTAATCAAAACAATCTCAGATAAAAGTTTTAATAGTTTCGTAGAGTCTGCAATGTTGAATTTGTTATGTTAGCATAGTTTGTTTGCACACATGGGGTTTCAAACAAATTTCGAGCACCCAGTTAGAGTCCACTTGGACTTAGGAAAATCTTGTGCTTGTCATTATCTAGTGCAATTACTTAACCATACCATTAATATCTTAAGCGGTGGTTGATATTGCCCAAAAGTACACCTCCTTAGAAGTATAAAGTTGTCGATGTTAAAATATCGTAACCCAATTAGGTTGGGGTCGAACCCACAAAAAATAGGGAAGAACTATCTCTCAAACTTTTTGAAATAGTTGGCTAGTGTAAAAAAGTAAATTGGGGGATTTATTTTGAATAGTATCAAGTAATAAAACTCGAGTTCTTTTGGTTGTAACCAATCTGAAACCAACGCTGGGATTATGTTCCCCTTGGCTTCCTAACTCTGTAGGTTTATCATGCTTTGTTGAACTAACCCAATATATTGCATGCAGAATCCGATAAGTTATGTATCACTAACCATCTTGTGCATGCTTTCAGTGAATTTCACTTTTTACCTTGTGAGTCTCAGGGTGTTGCCTTACTAACCCTTATCCTAGATCCCAATTAACTATTACTTTTTGAGTCTCTAGTTAATTAGATGAGATAGAAGAATTATAAGATAGAGGTGAATCTCAAATAACTATCGTGATCTTCTTTTCTTAATCTCCACCTCTCTTTTGAATACAGGTGGGTTCTTAACATTTCAACCTAAACTTAAGGTGATCATAATCATGCAAGAATATTGGTTGGGAACAACGTTGCACTTCCCCTACTTTGTTATTCAACCAAGGTTCCCACAACCCTAACTAAGGAAATTAGTTGCTCATATCTGTGAAACGGACCATGGAATACATGAGTGAAAGGATAGAATCAATCTCACAATAAGATACAAAGAAAATCCAAAGTCTCAGATCAATAAATCAATCAAAAACTAAGAAAACAAGAATCTCAAGATCAAAATCCAATCTCAAAATCAAAATATATGTTTGTGAATAGTATGAGTTCATAAACTAACTAAATATGTCACAAGGGTATTTACAAATTAGATGGAAACCCAGGGAACCTTTCTAAAACAAAAGACGAAACTAGAGTCGATGTCAACCTATAGAGCCACTTACAATCCGTAGATGGCCCCACGTAGGTTCTAGACTTCCAAAACTCTTGCGAGAACTCTCGGAGCTTCATCTTATGAAACTTCATCTGGAACCTACGGGCCGTAGGTGCCCATTGTAGGTGGCAACGTTGAATTTTCCAGCTTCTGAATCTGTGAATCTCATCATCCTGACACTTGTTCTGGCACCTACGCCACGTAGGTAGTACCTATGGGCCATAGGTGGTCCAAACTAAAGTTTTCACTTCTTTTCTCCTGTTTAGCTCCCAAAACTTGATTTCCTGCAAAACACAACACAAAAATCACCTTATCTAACAAAATGACCTAAGTAACTTCATATTTTTATAGTTTTAAGCATCGAAAGTGCTATAAACCATAGCACATCAGTGGTGTCTTAAGCGACCACAGGATCTTTAGTGATCACCGTTAGAAACCTCCTAGTCGCTTAAGTGGAGGCCTAATTGCTTAAGTTAAGATTGCATAAGCAACACTTGATTGCTTAAGTAAAGATCGGATTTTGGTGGAGGATCGCTTTAGCAATCATTTGACCGCTTAAGTGGTGATCACTTAAGCAATTATCTGATCGATTTAGCGACAACTACTAGGGATAAATCCCCTTCTTCACCTATTTTTCTGCCTCATTTCTTAACCCTTTTCCTCAATTTTTGAGAACACGGGACATGGGAAAGTGTGGGGAATCATCCATTGAAGCTAAGGTAAGTTTGCACAACACTCTTTGGTGATTTCTCATTATTTTATCGATTAAATTCCATCCTTTCTTATAGTAAATTTTTAGAATTTATGCCCTAAAATCCTCAAACTTTATGGGTTGATTTGGGCCCTGATTTACACTCCATTTCTGCTCATTTTTTGAGCATACATTTCTTGTCCTTCGAGTGATGCCGTGATCAATTAAATTTTGGGTTTCATTTGCAATCCTCAAGGGCCCATTCTTGACTCAAATTTTGACCTAAATACTTTTATATCAATGTGGGACTCATTTTACTCCTATTGATGTATAGATTATTATTTTGATAGCATGGTGGTGTTTCATGATCATGGAGAAAAGAAAGTGATTTATTGATGATTCAAGAACTATAGTTTAGCATCGAGGTAGGATTCAGTCTACTTTTCTCCATGGTATGATGTATAGTATAGCTTGCATTATAGGTAAGGATTATAGGACATATTTATGACTAGTGTATCATGACGTATCTGAATTAGAGAATTGGGGATAGAGATGTGACTTGACCTTTAGGATGAATTATTTGTTATGGCTATAAAATCATATCACCCTACATTATAAGTATGTTAACTATACTTCGATATTAAGGATCCTTTAGTATAAGACTTACTATTTGACTTAGTAACTCAGACTATAGTTTCCCAGATTATGGTATTTAATTATGCTAGCTATATGTTGTTGGGCATGTGTTTGTGGTTACTATATCAGTTGGACTCTACGTAAGTATTCTCTCCTTAGAAAGGGTGTAATTCTTATGGACACTTAGGCATTTACTATTGTATGATTTAGATATAGGTGGTGGCATACATACTGACATGACTCAAACTAGGGCTTGTCCATGTCGGGTATCTCAAGTCCAACTAAGATCGAAGACCACCCCTAATACCTAAACTCTCACCCATCGTACACCCCACGTTGAATGAATTTCAAAATTATAACAAGATAAGAGAATATAAATTTTAGAACATTGTAATAAGTCTATAACCAAAACCATAAATTCACATCCAAATATCCAACCAATATCAATACCACAGCCAACATCGATACTGACACCGCCCATGCCCACAGTAGTCTGACCAAGCCATTAATAAAAACCAAAGAATATTCAATCTGGACATACCCCCGAACATAGATAAAACCAAGACCAAAGGAATAGTAAAGATATACAAAAATGCATAGCATTAAAAGGGTTCTTCCAACGTATGGAAGCTCACCACTTTAGTCTTACTCAAAAATTATCCTTGAATTACCTAGTCAATTACCAGGAGGAGTGGAAGCATAGATGGTTCCTACATCGCATGAGGATACAGAATTCGAAGATGGTAAGCTAGGTGAATGCTAGCATGTAACTTAGGGATAAATATAAAGTAATGCTATCAATCTAAAACCAAGTTAAACCAATCCACATAACCATATGCGACTACATATAGACATATATAACATACCGGGATAGGGAACAAGGTTTAGCATGAATTTCAAATCCTTAACCTGGGCTGTGTAGCATTACCATCATAATTCCACCCACGGTCTATATGGGTCCAGTGTTACCCCCTGAACAGGCCCCAGTGCATATTAGCCACATGAACCAGAGATATCATAAATGATCAGGAATTCCCTTGTACCCTTCACCCTCCATGATACTTGTTAACATATATATACTTAGGGGGATTCCCTTGTACCCCACTAGCACACACTCATCAAAACCAACCCTCATGTTGGCAAATATGAGTTTCCAGTGTCCGTCCTTCGAACTCACACTTTCACGGTTAGCTATCACAACCCCCATTATTGACCAATTAAAACATTTAACACATAACCCAACCACCAATTCCAAGAGTCAATTATTAAGGCATTATTAAATGTTATTGTCATACCAACTATAGCTCGCAAGCAATATCACTAAGCCAAGACCTAGGATATTCTCGTGTACCCCACAGACTCCATTATTAAAATCATTTAGGAGATTCCCTTGTACCCCATAAGGTTTTCATAAATCATTCACTTAGGGGATTCCATTGTTCCCCATAAGGTTTTTAAACCATCCTTGACCATTTATCCATTTATACAATGCATTAATTTCAAGAAATAAGCCAAGCCAAGTGGTAATGTATAAATCAAAATCAATTATGCAAGTGGGTTGAGTTTATTACCAATTTCCATACCAAAACAATCAATTTAGGGATTCCATTGTACCCCCTACTTCCATCCACCACTCCCATGCACCACAATGCATTTCCCAACCATTAATTTTAACAGAATAGTTTAATAAATATCATGAAAGAAGCATTTAAACAATTTATATTAAAAAAACTCAATCCATAGTTCAAAACCCAACATCAATATTTGATGAATACCAAGAAGTAACATGCCTTAAACACCAAGAAGTAAGGAGATAAATCACCCTTAGAAGCCTCAATTGATTAATCTCTTAAAAACCCTAAGAGTTCCTGACCTTGAAAATTTGAGAGTATTTAAGAGTCTATTTGATGTGTTTATGAGGGCCAAGGATAATCTAAAGATCTTATAAGACGTGGTTTTCAAGTTGGAAAAAAAAAAAGAAATGTCCAGAATGTCCTTTACTTTAAATTGGAAAAAGGTCTGCTTTGACTATGAGCCAACCATTGACTCATAACTTCTCCTTACAACTTATCATCATGAGTCATAACAAAGATAGTCACAAGTTGTTATACTTAAGACTCAAGCAACCAACCCATAATGAGACCCTACAACTCCTAAGCTCCAGTTGTAGTCAATACAAAACTCATATGGGATAAATACTAGACTTCCTAAAATTTTATCCCATGACTAACATATCCCTACGGATCTTAGTGAGCCAATCTTACTCAAAGAATAATCAAGCCACAAACTTGCATGATTTGGTTACGACTTCTCCTAATGACTCATTCCCTCAAATCGTACCCAGGACAAAAACTCAAAACCACACATTAGTAACCTTACAAATAAGGTCACCTGAC
This sequence comes from Capsicum annuum, assembly GCF_002878395.1. Classification (NCBI taxonomy): domain Eukaryota; kingdom Viridiplantae; phylum Streptophyta; class Magnoliopsida; order Solanales; family Solanaceae; genus Capsicum; species Capsicum annuum. Next base: position 84,150,305 of record NC_061116.1, on the reverse strand, counting down.
CCGTCAAGACACCCTACAACTCGTGGGGTCAAGTCATAACCAAGAAAGTGAGCTTAAAGCTCAAGAAATTTTCAAGGGTCAAAATTCAGGGTGTTCACATACTTCTAGGTGTAGTCATGCACACTTAGTGGTACATTTCCAACAAAAACCATGATTTTACTATTGTTTTCTAAAAAACAATTTATTCCCTTTTTACACTTCTAAAACATATTCATTAATAATGGGAATCATACCCCCTTAATAATTTATAAGCTTTTGAAACTAAATAGATGTTTTAGAAATTAGACTAAGATTGATTTCGGTCTGTGTATTATCCACTCTTTTACCACTAATATTTACTTCAATCGAGTGAGATTTCGATCTTTTCTACATTATTATGCTGATTTAGTCTCGAAGTTGATCTCGAGCAATAGATTCACATATTTACATTTCTTTAGTCATGGTTCGAGTCTTTACTTTTATTATATATACATATCTCCAATACTGGACAAAGTATATTGATGATGAGGATGATTATTGGACGTCTTGGATCAGGACCAGGCAGTGTATATAGATATTATCAAATCCCTTATGGGGCCCATCATCTATTAACCACAGTGTCAGAGATAAGTGGTTTCTATAAGTCCTACCTTTGCGAGCTACTAAGCTAAAGAGAGAATATACACTTGGTATTTTGTGGCACTCGGATCGTTTATGATTTACTATTTATTGGTTTATGTGTATTCCTTATTAAAATTTGCCTATCACTAGTATAATTGTTTGGTGTTTATATCTATCATCCTTATGAGGGGTTATACAGGTATAAGTTATGATTGTTATTTGTTAAGTGTTTGATGGGATCTTCTAGGCTTATAGGGGCTTGATTATATATTATTTGTCTAGACTAGCCAATTACTTTATTATTATCATGGTTAGTTCATGGCAGTTGACTATGGACTGGTACCCGAGGTTGTCAGTGTGATTTTGATTCCTTTTATTTTTATGGAAAATTACATTATTGATTGTTACCTTATGGTTAGACATTATGGTTAGGGACCCTGATTATGCCAGCACCATCTTTCCTACTTAGTTAGAATACCTTGATATGTTTGGTTGGATACCTTAGAATATTACTTTGAGTAGTCACACACACACACATATAGTTTCACTGTATATCCCTCTCTTTCTTTCCTATTCATGTCATATATGTATTCTTGGCCTTGCATACTATTATACTTTATTTCACTCTACTTTTGTATATTGATGAGTGGTATACGGTATTTCACTTTAGACCTTGATTACTATTATAATAGGATAGTTTATCCTTATTGTCCCACTAGCTTTATTATATTTAGCTTCTTGGATAGTTTCTTTTAGTTTATATTTCTGCTTTACATATTTTTTATGTTTGCATTATCTTTGGAGCTCAGTTGGATGATATCTACTAAGTAGCACGGGTTTGGTACTCATACTATACTTTTGTAGCATCTAAATCATATTATGAGTTATAGCCATGATATGAGAATCGAACAAAGCAGCTATGGATCAGAGATTAGGGGTGAACTCCTGGCATTCAGAAAATTCCTTCTCTTACTCGTACTAATTAGACTTACCTTCATTTGTATTTTGGTGATGGTTTGTACATATATATTTATTCAGTATCTTACTTTGTACTCTGATTGTAATATAAGCTCTTGTACTAACTTTACCAGGTCTTGGGGTTTCTTTATATATATGTGTGTGTGTATATATATATATACATATATACATATATGTACATATATTCTTATGTATGTCCCTTTATCATAATTATTCCATTGTTTTCTTTCATTTATTTTGATAGTCTGTTGCTTGTTGTTACGGACTATGGGTTAGCTTACCTATTGGTGGGTTATAGTAGGTGCCATCATGACTTGAGAAAGTGGGTTGTGATAAATAGGTATTAGTGGCTAGGTTTACCAGTGTGTTCGTATAAGATCTAAGTGTCTAGTGGAGTCTTGTGGATCAGTATAGAGACATTTGTATCCTATCTTCCAGAGGCTATAAGGCATTCTTAGGAAATTTTATTCTTGAATCTTTATCGGATAACTGTATTTCTATGAACCACTAGTACATTGTTTGACTCTATTTTTTCTGGATGGACTACGCAAAGTTATAATTAGATGCAGATGAGACTTTCTCATGTGTTCCTAAATCTTCAGCTCGGTGTCGGGTTAGCGAGTCAACTATTAATATCAAATATCTTCAGCACTAGCCAGAGGATTTGGGGCCTGCCCAGACTCAAGTAGAGTCTGTGACTGCTTCAACCTTTCAAAGTTCAACATTAGGAATTGTGATCCTTTTTGTGGATACGTTACAGGTAGCGATAATGTTTGATACATCGAGCAATTCTCAAACTAGAATTTGGTTTGTTGTTGTTCAGCAGGTTCCTTATCAATTTCAGAGTATGAGATTAGCTTTCTTGAGTGGGCCATACATACTCCTATGCTATATACTTTAGAGCATGAGATTGTGAAAGGATTTATTGAAGGATTAGCTTTGCCACTCTATTTGGTGTCTGTGCATTTGATAGCAGTTGAGACTTCTTTTCTCAAGTTGTTGATCATGGGAGGACCACAGAGAGGGTATGTATTGGGTAATATGGAGGTGGTAGTAAGAGGCCATGTCATCAGTACAATATTATTAGTTCATCCAATAGTAAGAATTATCTCGGCGAGGATCAGCATCACTTGCAGTTTCATGACCTAATTTCGTAGGTCATAATGGCACCTACTATAACCCACAGTAGGTAAGCTAACTTTTAGTTTTAAACAGCTGCTAATGGACTATCTAATAACGCTCAACTTACACATCAAATTAAGTGTAATGCAGTCGTTGTCAATAGAATAACCTAACAAAAGTCAGGGTCGAATCCACTAGGAACAATGTGAGTGGCAAATGGGTAAGTTCTAAATGTAAGTACTTACTAAATTCAAACCTAAGATACAAATATGTAAAAATGGGGGATTTGAGTAAGTATCAAAACTAGGATGTATAGATAGACTTTTAAAGGACTAATTTGGGGTTACGAATAATTAGAGTATAATCAATTAAAATGAATCTTGGGACTATGCTTTGCGAGGGGCAAGTTATGCCTGGGAACATGATGATACGGTGCAAATTCTAATTGTTGATGATGTGGTAGGCTAGGTCTAAGGTCCTTGAGGCTAATCGTTTAATAAAACCTCAAAGATGTCACTCATTCACTCTTTCGAGTGCCTAATGAGTGTGTCAATTAAAGCCACCCAATACCTCAAGTAGGCACCCTTATTTCTAGGATGGTACCCAAGGGATAGTCAACCTCATAATCACCCTTATGTCTAAGACAATGAAAATTAGCAAACTAAACCCAATAATAGTCTACTATTGCCTTGGTTCCTACATGTCTCTTTCAAGGATGATGAGGGTTCCTAAAGTTAACCTAAACCCCTCTTTTAAGGATGGTTTAGGCGTTCAAGAGCTTAGGGTTTTTACCCACAAACCCATTTTGGGTATTTAGGGCTTTCACCCATAAATCCCAATCTATTTACTCAGCCAATAGTAGAACCCAACACCAACACATTAGCATATAAAAAATGAATCGCAACCCACACATAAAATCACCCTATGCTAATAAATACCAAAAGGAAGAACTAGTTACCCATAAGAGTAATAAGCAAGATGTACCCAATAATCTCCATTGATTAGATTTTTGAAAGACTAAGTGAATGTTACTTCAAACTTTGAACTTCAACAAATCTTTAATAGGAGTTAACTAATCCTTCACTTGGAAGCTACTCCAATATATTCTTCACCAAAAATTAATATAATAAATATCCTCCAACAATTAAAACTAAGGAGTAGGCAAAGTTCCAATAATTGGGAATAAATTCAATAATTTCCAGGGAGATAGGGTTTTAATTTTATATGAGGAAATTTGGGTTCATCTGTATGCATTTATTCTGCGCTTGGGCTACATTTTTGTAACACCCCAATTTTCTGAACCAAAATGCTACACGATGCTCATAACCCCGAGGGACCACAAGCTATCCCATGACTGATATCTGTACCAGTACATTTCATAACATACATTTAATATGTGGAAAAAATAAACAATAGACCATAAGGTTCAACTAAAATAATTATAACATCCATGTGGGTTAAAAATACCCAAGATAACTGAAGTCTAAATCAAAACTGAACTAAATCTGAAAGCCTCTAAACACTTTCTGAATAAGGAGTTGAAGGAACATGTCTCCAACTAACTCCGTAAACTGATAGCTAACTGAAATAATAAATGAATAAATCAAATCATATCTTTCTCGAATGAAGAGAACTCACTGCAACTCTGTATAGTAGAATGCGACTGCTACTGCTAGTCCAAAACTCGTGTCTCTTAACCTATGGTGTAACATAAAGAGAAAGCACCATAGTGTGAATGCATTAGTACAACTGGAGTACTGAGTATATGAGTGAGGTAGGCTGAACATAAATAGGGTTACAGGAATCAACAATGATAACTAATGACTGATATGAATGTGAGAGTGCAAACATGCATACATAGAAACTGAGATTGCGAATGCGTGATAGCTAAATTTGTATGCTAATACATAGTTTACTGATAACTGATCATGATTGATACTGTAGTTCTGAATGCATGGGTGACTGTGTCTAACAGTCCTACATCTGATAGAACTATCTTAGTTCCGTACTATAACTGAATTTGACTGTATCTGGCAGTTCTGGTATACTAATATCTGAAGAACTATCTGAGTTCTTTTACTGAGACTGAGCCTGAAATTGTGGGAGGTAGTTGTTTACCCGACATGCCCCAATAATGCATATAGCAATGTTGGGGTCTAATCTCTGCCCGGACTGGAGGTGTGTCAATACCGCGCCACTGGTAAGGACAGTTGTGAGTGACCCTCATCTGGTAGGTACTCAAATAATAATGGTGGGAACCCTAAATTAACAGGATAATCCACCTCATCAACCCTAGTCTTACAGGTTAAGATGTCTCAACCTACGCTGGCTACGTAGTTCTGGAACACAAGGATGATTGCTAAGAATCACACCCTAAACTGGCAGGTGAGTTCCCATCCTTGGGTTCACTCGGTGCTAACTTCTACTCCCATATGAAGAGACTAAACATAATTTAACTGACTGTACATGGACTGAATAAATGACGTCCGTTGACTGACGGAATAGTACTACTTTCTGAGAATTTACTGAGATCATGAGATTTCTGAGGTTTCTTGAGTCACATGACTGACTGAGTTCTATAGATTGTGGCTTGACTGAGATGATCAAATGAAATGACATGGCTCTAGGCACACAGCTATGTTTTTTAGGTACGAATACCCCCAGGACTCGATGGAAGGAATTGACACACATGACATAACGTGATTATAAGATTTAAGTCAACAACTCAAAATATCGTATATAAGGGATTTCATACTAGGCATGGTTATCAACAATGTATTGCATGGAAAGGATTTCATGTCACATGGAAGTACTTGCACAACCTTAATATCTTCATTGCATAACCATACTAGCAACACATATTAATAGCATGGAAGTTCATATGGAATCATCTTAAGAGTTGACATAGCTTGTCATTTAAATACTATTGGGTCATAGGATCATGATTTTTATCATTCTAGGCATTTTAACAAACACCTTGCATGCACACTTTGAGGCATAGGTTTTCTCAACAATTTTAATCATCTTGAACCATCCAAATTCCTGGGTCTTAACTACAAGCATGCATACATCATGGAAGTCAACTTAAATTAATATCTTAAAGCTTAAACAATGATCATTAACATAAACAACATCACATAACAACGAGGAAAACAAAGTTTCTCATTTAAAAGCATGGTTCTTGAACTTTATGAACGAAAGGGGTCCATAGATAAACACTACGCATACCTGACTCAGGGTTCTTGACGTTTTTGAACTTTAAGGGTTTGAAATCCTTTGATTCTTGAAGAGGATTGGGTCTTGTTCTTGGAGATTAAAGTTAGAGAGAGAAACCCTAGTTTTTGTTTGTGAAATAATAATAAGCATAATGGCTGAATTCGGACTTATCTGGGTATATGTAGGCGAGTGATAAGTGACCAAAATACCACTATTAAAATGACCTAGAAATAAACTGAATGTGGCATGTGACGGTTTGACTGACGGTACGTCAGACACTTGATGGTCCATCACTTAGCTCGTCAGACGTGGACCAAAAATGGGGTTCACTAGATAAGAGTTGACGGCCTGGATGATAGTCCGTCACAACTTTGACGGTCCGTCAACTCGTCTACCAGTTCTTATCCAGTACGTGGCTCAACTACCTTGGTGGTGATGGTCAAAGTTGCATTCTATCAATTATGTGGCGGTCCGTCGACTTGGCCGTCATACCTGGGCGTTTCTGACAGTTCCAAGTAAAACATCCATAACTTCCTTATGTGATGTTGGATTTGGACAAAATTGGTACCGTTGGAAAGCTAACTCAATTTTCCACGTGATAGAAAGTGAAAATATTAAAAATATCACATTTACAAAGATAGGTTTGCATTTCAAAGTAAGTCCTAGCATCCTTGAGATGATTTCTTGCTAGGAAAAAGGCACGGTTATTACAATATCTCCCCCTTGAGAACATTCATCCTCGAATGGAACTGACTGAGAGGGGAAACAATAATCTAAACATGTGTAGCTGGAACATGATCTTATGACTAACAAACTGAATGTGTTATACTGGACATGAATACCTGATGCACGTGTAACTGATTCATGAATGCATGTCTGAGGTTCTCACAATGAGAATGCATATCTGATGCATGATTATTTACTAGACTAATACGTATATGCATGAATGAATATGCAATGGTACTTGAAATGAAATATCAAGTTGTATTGAATTCTGAACGTAAAACTGAATAAGTTTAAGGAGGACTATTACCTTGAGCTTGATCTGGGTTGGCGGAGAAAAGGTGATGGTACTGCTTACGCATGTATGCTTCTACTTCCCAAGAAGCTCCCTCAACAGACTGATTTTGCTAAAGAACTTTGACTAGAGGGACTTCTTTGTTCCTCAGCCTAAGAATCTAATAGTCTAAAATTTTGACTGAAATCTCTTCATAAGAGAGGCTGTCCTGAACTTCAATGGTCTGAATAGGGACTACAACTGCTGGGTCACCTATGTACTTCTTGATCAAGGAGACATGGAAGACCAGATGAACTGAGGCTAGATCTAAAGGCAATTCGATCTCATAAGCTACCTTGCCGAAGCGATTGAGAATCCTGAAGGGACCGACATAGCGGGGACTAAATTTTTCTTTCTTGCCAAACCTCTTCACTTCCTTTATGGGAGAGATCTTGAGATAGACATAGTCATTGACCTTACCATGCAGCATAAGGACACAACCTAAACCCACTTTGGACATATCACAATAGACTACAAAACTATCTGAACCATCTGAAAGAGTTAGAACTGGGGTTGAGGTGAGTCGAGTCTTTAACTCTTGAAAACTCTTCTTGAAAGAATCTGACCACTGAAACTTAACCTTTTCTGAGTCAATCTGGACATAGAAGATGCAATATATGAAAATCCCTCGACAAAGCATTTGTAATATCCAGCCAAACCCAAGAAACTCCTGATATCTGATGGAGACATAGGGCGAGGCTAGTTTCTTATCGCTTTAATTTTCAGAGGATCTACTCTATGCCATCACCGGAAATAATATGGCTAAGTAATGCTACTGATCTTAGCCAAAATTTTCACTTACTGAACCTGGCGAACAACTGATGATCCCTGAGAGTCTGAAGAACAATTCTGAGATGGTCTGAATAATCACGCTCTATGCGAGAATAGACCAGAATACCATCTATGAAGACTATGATAAACATATCTAAGTACTGCTTGAACACCATTTCATCAAGTCCATGAAAGCTGTAGGGGAATTGGTAAGACCAAAGGACTTGACTAGAAATTTGAAGTGACCATACCGAGTACAAAAAGTTGTCTTCGGGATATACATCTAAATATTCATTAATCACCGGGAGTGATTCAAAACTAGAAGATTCGGAACTGGAATCTTTAATATGCATGAGATGATACATGAACCCCTTAGAAATCTTTTCCTTGCCCGAAGGTAGGAAATAAGTTGATCCCTAAAAGATGAAGTACTACCCTTCCATTCTAGGATGGGCTCATTCGGGAACTAAAACTAAACTATATTGTTTCTGTAGTTGACTATGGCATAGCAAGAATGAAGCCAATCTATATCGAGAATGACATCAAAATCAGTCATCTCTAACTCGACTAAATCAGCTGATGTAAATTTCTAAAATATCATAATCGAGCAGTTCCTATATACCCGTCGAGCTATAATGGTTTTACCCACTGAGGTAGAGACTGAAAGGGCTCTTCTAAAATTTCGGGACTAATTCTAAAATTACCTGCTATGTATAGAGTGACAAAAGACAAGGATGCACCTGGATCTAGCAAAGCATAAATATGAACATGGAAAATCTGTAACGTACCAGTAATGACATCAAGAGAATTTTCCTGATCCTGTCAAGTCTGAAGAGCATAGAGTCCATTTAGGCGTTGCCCACTAGGAGCACTGGGAGTGGCACCCTGCTGGTTCGAGCGATCGAACTGAGCTGTGGGATGATTTTGCTGACCCTAATAACTGGATTGAGGACAATCTATGACTCTATGACCTGGCTTTCCACAACTAAAAAAACATCACTACCTGCTCTGCAAACACCTTGGTGGTTCTTACCACAAGTTTGACATAGGGGATTAGTTCAGGCATTGCTGACACTGCCCTGAGATTTAGAGCCTGGTGCTTTATCTCTGTTGCCATCTCTAAATTTTGGCACTGGGGCACTAGTGGGGGAAGGAGCTGGAGCTGCTGACTTGGGACGAAACTGCGAACGATTTTCTCCTTCTGATTTAGGTTGAGCAAAACTGAAACTACCTGATTTTGCTCTCTTATTCTACCTCTCTCTGCCCTAACCTTTTGCTCTTTTATTTGCTGAGCATGGGTCATGAGCCTAGCTAATGTCATATCACTGTTCAACATTACAGATCTACACTTATTTACCATGTTATCATTCACTCCCGACATGAACTTGCTCATCTTAGCCCTGTTTTCTACAACCACATGAGGGGCATATTTGGCTAGCTGAGTAAATCAGAGATTATACTCCCTAACCATTATATTTCCCTGCCTGAGGTTGATAAACTCAAGAACTTTGGCCTCCCTAGGATCTTGGGGAAAAAATCTATCTAAGATAGTCATGACAAATTCCTCCCACTCTATAGGACCTACATCCTCTAACCTCTCAGACTTCTACTATTTGTACCAAGTATGAGCAACAGACTGTAACTGGTATGCGACTAACTTAGGGCTCTGAACATAATTAACTCCCATGATGTCAATGACCTTCTGGACTTGTTCAATGAACTCCAGAGGGTATTCATCAGACTTAGACCTAAAGAAAGTAGAGGGTTCATTTGGGTGAAGTCTCAAATTCTAGATGCTGCAGAATTGGCCAATGGATTGGCCGGAATAACTGCTGGTCATTCATTCTAGGCAGCCACAGACTGAGCAAGTGTTGTGAATGCGGCTCTAAACTATGCATGAGAAACATGCTCGCCTAAAGGGTTTTCAGGCTGATGAACTGGTTGGTTTCTTCTCTTTGGAGGCATATTCTGAAATAAGAGAAGAACGAATTAGACTGAGATTTTAACTTGAGATTATGCTCACTAGCACAACATAAATACTGAAAGAAGGAAAACTGATCCTAAAACACCTCATAGCCTCCTGTACATAAATGTGGCGTGCAACACACCCATGCACAAGACTCTACTAGATACGGCTTTCAGACTTCCTAGGACTCTATTGAACCTTAGGCTCTGATACCAAGTTTGTAACACCCAAATTTTCTAAACCAAAATGCTACACTGTGCTCATGACCCCAAGGGACCACAAGCTAACCCATGACTGATAATTGTACGTGTATATTTCTTAACATACATGTAGTATGCGGAAAACATAAATAATAGACCATAAGGTTCAACTGAAATAATTATAACATCCATATGGGTGAAAAATACCCAAGATAACTGAAGTTGGCATAAAAACTGAACTAAATCTGAAAGCCTCTAAACATTGTCTGAACAAGGAGTTGAAGGAATATGTCTCCAACTAACTCCGTAAACTGATAGCTAACTGAATAATAAATTAATAAATCAAATCATATCATCCTCGAATGAAGAGGACTCACTGCAACTTTGTATACTAGAATGTGACTACTACTGTTGGTCTGGAACTGGTGTCTCTGAACCTATGGTTTAACATAAAGAGAAAGAACCATAGCACAAATACATCAGTACAACTGGAGTATTGAGTATATGAGTGAGGTAGGCTCAACATAAATAGGGTTACATGCATGAACAATGCTAACTAACTGACTGATATAAATGTGAGAGTGCAAACATGCATACATAGAAACTGAGATAACGAATGCATGATAGATAAATTTGTACGTATAACACCCTAATTTTATGAACCAGAACGCTACACGATGCCCATGACCCTGACCGACCACAAACTAACCCATGACTGATATCTGTACCTGAGCACTGAATAAATATACTGTAACATATGCAGAAACATAAAACTGTAAGTTTATAAGGTTCAAATCTGAATAAACATCTAATAAAATAATGTCTAAAATAGTATAACAATACCAACATAAATCTAAAATAACTGTCTGACATGCTGTAGTCTGAAAGCCTCTAACTGTACTGAATAAGGAGTTAAAGGAACATGTCTCCAACTAACTCCATCAACTGAAAACTAAACTGAAATGATAAATAAAGTAATAATCATATCATCCTCGAATAAAGTGAACTCACTGCTGACACTGACTGCTGAAATTTGTAATACTACTGCTGCTCTGAAACTCGTGCCTCTAAATCTATAGTGTAACATTAAAAGAAAACATCATAGCGCAAATGTGTTAGTATGACTGAATGTACTGAGTATACGAGTGAGGTAGGCTATATGAAAAGGGTTTATATGTATGAACAATGCTAACTGATATGAATGTAAGAATACATACATACACAGATAACTGTAACTAAACTCGTTGTGATACTAACTGCTAAGTCTGAATGCTAACACATGAGCTTACTGATACTGAGATATTGAATGATTGAGTTTACTGATATTGATATTTGGGTCACTAATAAGTAAGGAACTGATACTGTATTATGGAATACTGAGAGACTGATATTATATTATTGATAAGTAAATGATCGTTTTTGACAGTTCTGATTATGAAGAACTGGTCTGATTGACTGTATCTAATAGTCCTGAAACTGAATACTAATAACATAGTTTAGCAATATCTAGCATGACTGATAAGTGAGTTCTGATAACTAATATAACTGATAACATGAATGACTATATCTAACAGTCCTAAATTTGATGGAACTATCTGAGTTCTGTACTGTATCTGAGTTGACTATATTTGACAGTCCTAAAAACTAAAAAACTATCTGAGTTCTATTACTGAGCCTAAATGACTGTATCTAATAGTCCTGATTCTATAACTAAAACTATGGGAGGATTCATCTAACCCACATGCCCCGAATATGCTTCAATAGTTAAATCGGGGTCCAATCTGTACCCTGATTGGAAGGGTGCCAATACCATGCCACGGGTAAAGACAAGCTGTGAGTGACCCTCAAATCTGGCAGTATCCCCATAAAAGAACGGCGGGTATCCGCCAAATCAACTCAAAAGTTAGTAGTGTTGATGTCTCAACCTATGTTGGCTACATAGTTCTGGAACACAAGGATTGCTTCTAGGAATCTTACCCTCAATCTGGCAATGTGGATTCCTATCCTTGGGTTTGCTCGATGCTGAATCCTACTCCCATATGAATAGACACTGAACATGAATACTTGGCTGAGTTACTGAGTTCCGTTGACTGACGGAATACTACTTACGAATAACTGAGTTCATGAGATTTCTGAGAATACTGAGTTACTACATTTTTCCTAAGTCACATGACTGATTGAGTTCTATGGAACATGGCTTGACTGTAGATATCGTGAAAACATGACATGTCTCTAGGCACACAGCTATATTTTTTGGGAACAAGTACCCCCAAGACTCGATGGAAGGAAACTGACACAATATGACAATTCTTGATCATTGGACTAAAGTCCACATTTCATAATTTCATAACTTGAAGATTTCATACTATACATGGTTCTTGGAAATCCTATACATAAGAGGGATTTCATATAATCAACATGTCATAAGTTCATCAATCTAGTTTCATGATCATCCCATTAACATTCACAACCATATCATGAGCATCTCATACAACATCTTCAATTCAAGACAATAGCATGGAAATTATATTGAACATGAGCATAGATCATGGACTAGTCATTTAGGACCTATTATGTCATAAAAGCATGATTTCTAGTCTCTTAGGTATTTTCACAAACACCTTATATGCACATCTTAAGCATAGGTGGATTCATCAAGATTACAAGTATTCAACCACCAATTTCACATATTTATACATCATATACCACCATGGTTTCACACAAACATACAAAGATCCCATCTTGGGACTTAACATCCAACTTCAACAACATAAATTCATGGTTCTTAATTTAAAAGAGAGTTCTTGAGCTTTATGGATGAAAGGGATCCATAAATCAACACTACGCATACCTTAGATTAAGAATCCGTGGAAATTTACTGTGATCTTAGCTTGAATCTTGAAACCCCCAATTGAAACCTTACTTGTTCTTGATAATCTTGAAGAGAAATTGAGCAAAAGGAGTATATTCTAGTCTCAAATGTCATTAATCCCATGTTATGGAGTATATATAGGGTGTAAGGTGACCAAAATGCCCCAAAAGAAAGAGAGAAAGACGCAGATGTCCCTCTGTTGACTGTTTGACAGGCTGAAGTAAATTGATCATAACTTTTTACTCCAATATCAATTTGGATGAAACCAATTGTATTGGAAATAAGACTCAAATATATTTCCTTTGATATATAGCATCTCTCACAGTTCATTATATACAGAAAGCTATGATTGTTTGAAGTTGACTAAAATTTTGACCTGAAATGCGCCCGAAATGCAGGAGCATTTCAAACCAGTGAGTTAGCCACTAAAATGAGCCCAAAATGGGCCTAGAATATTTCCAATGCATACTAGGGGCTTTACCCATCGGAACGCAACTTGAAAATCAAAAGACGGAGGTCGGGAAGGTAGTCAAATAAATTCCCAAAGTTAGGACGTCTAAAATAAGATTAAGTGTTGAACTTTAATACTTAGCAAAATTTTTATAAGTGTTGGAATCTCTCATGGAGCTTTACGATCTGAATTTGACATATAATTTTTATGGGGTCTTACAATACACTAATACATAGTTTACTGATAACTAATCATGACTGATACTGTAGTTCTGAATACATAGGTGACTGTGTCTGACAGTCCTGCATCTAATGGAATTATCTGAGTTTCGTACTATAACTGAATTTGACAGTATCTATTAGTCCTAGTATACTGATATCTGAAGAAATATTTGAGCTCTTTTACTGATATTGAGATTGAAAATATGGGAGGTAGTTGTTTAACTGACATGCCCCAATAATGCATATAGCAATGTTGGGGTCCAATCTCTGCCCCGACTGGAGGGTGCCAATACCGCGCCACTGGTAAGGACAGTTGTGAGTGACCCTTATCTGGTAGGTACTCAAATAAGAATGGTGAGAACCCTAAACTAACAGGTTAGCCACCTCATTAACCCTAGTCTGACTGGTTAAGATGTCTCAACCTATGGTGGCTACGTAGTGTTGGAACACAAGGATGACTGCTAAGAATCACACCCAAAAATGGTAGGTGAGTTCCTATCCTTGGGTTCATTCGGTGCTAACTTTCACTCCATCTGAAGAGACTGAACATGATTTAACTGACTGTACATGGACTGAATAAATGACGTCTGTTGTTTGACAAATAGTACTACTTTCTAAGAATTTACTGAGATCATGAGATTTCTGAGGTTTCTTGAGTCATATGACTAACTGAGTTCTATAGATTGTGGCTTGATTGAGATGATCGTGATGACATGACATGGCTCTAGGAACACAGCTATGTTTTTGGGTATGAATACCCCCAGGACTCGATGGAGGGAACTGACACACATGACATAACTTGATCACAAAATTTGAGTCCACAATTCATAATATCATACATAAGGGATTTCATACTAAGCATGGTTATCAACAATGTATTACATGGAAAGGATTTCATATCACATGGAAGTACTTGCACAACCTTAATATCATGTTCATTGCATAATCATACTAGCAACACCTATCAATAGCATGGAAGTTCATGTGGAATCATCTTAAGAGTTGACATATCTTGTCATTTAAGTACTATGGGGTGATGGGATCATGATTTTTAGCAATCTAGGTATTTTAACAAACACCTTGCATGCACACTTTGAGGCATAGGTTTTCTCAACAATTTTAATCATCTTGAACCATCCAAATTCATGAATTTTAACTAAAAGCATGCATACATCATGGAAGTCAACTTAAATTAATATCTTAAAGCTTAAACAATGATCATTAACATAAACAACATCACATAACAACGAGGAAAACAAAGTTTCTCATTTAAAAGAATGGTTTTTGAACTCTATGAATGAAAGGGGTCCATAGATGAACACTACGCATACCTGACTCAGGGTTCTTGATGTTTTTGAACTTGAAGGGTTTGAAATTCTTTGATTCTTGAAGAGAATTGGGTCTTGTTCTTGGAGATTAAATTTAGAGAGAGAAACCCTAGCTTTTAATTGTGAAATAATAATGAGCATAATGGCTAAATTCAGACTTATCTCGGTATATGTAGGCGAGTGATAAGTGACCAAAATACTTCTGTTAAAATGAACTGGAAATAAACTAAACGTGGCATGTGACGGTCTGACTGACTGTTCGTCAGACACTTGACGGTCTGTTACTTAGCCCGTCATACATGGACCAGAAAAGGGGTTCACTGGATAAGAGTTGACGGCCTGGATGACGGTCAATCAGAACTTTGACGGTCCATCAACTCATTCGTCAGTCCGTATCCAATACGTGGCTCAACTGCCTTAGCGGTGACTATCAAAGTGGCGGTCTGTCACTTATGTGGCGGTCCGTTGACTTGGCCGTCATACCTGGGTATTTTCGATAGTTCCAAGTAAGACGTCCATAACTTCCTCGTCTGATGTCAGATTTGGAAAAAATTGGTACCGTTGGAAAGCTAACTCAATTTACCACGTGATAGAAAGTGAAAATCTAAAAGATACCATGTGTACAAAGATAGGTTTGCATTTCAAAATAAGTCCTAGCATCCTTGAGATGATTTCTATCTAGAAAAAAGGCATGGGTATTGCAATTTTCCTCTAGGTCGTGATTGTGGGATCTTGTTTGCATTTGCAGCTAATGTGACCACAGTCAGAACCATGCAATCACAGTATGTTTGACCTTCTTGAATGACTATGAACGCGGTCCTCTAACCACGATCACGTTCCTCAGACCGCAATTATGATAACTGAGGCTATGTCTTCTCCAGGTCTTCAAATTGCACTTCTTTCCTTCTTTTGAACTTTTCCAGCTCATATCCATTCATTTTTATTTCATCACCTGTGTTCCTGCAAAATGTGGATATTAGTGCACTTAAAGACAAATATGTCCCACTTATTAATTTGAAACATGGTAATGTCCACGAATGTTGAGTGCAAATGAGTGGTAAATTCACCTCTCATCTACACCCCCAACTTAAAGCTTTGCTTGTTCTTAAGAAACACTACCTCTTACCATGAGACAATGCATATTTATGCCCAAAATAGATGACCCAATGAAAATAATGACATCAAGCTTAGTTACTACCTCAAATAGATCTTTAAACATGCCCAAAGCTATTCCCGAAACCCCTCAACATAAAATGCAATATTCAAGGGTACAAAAGACTTCACAGAGAAAAAATGCAACAATTATCAATACTTTAGAAGTGACTCACTTTTTGACCTTAACTATACCATACTCCTTTTTTCTCTTTTCTCGGGAGATGACAAAATCACTCACCTCAATTTGTTCACATGCCTCCTCACAAAAAGGAAAATTTCACACACCAAGCTGCTAAATATGCAATAAGGAATTTAAGTGCAAAACTCTCTCCCTCACAATAACTCTCTATGCTAACAAGTGTCATACCATAGGCTTGCCCCTATTTTCAATCCTCACTACAATGAATATAAATGGTTGGAGATCTCAAAGGACTTTTTGAGCAGCTAGTGTAGGCTTAGGGGAGGGTAGGATATCATTTAAGAATAATCATGGCTTATACCCTCCTTGAACGTCTACATCACACTTATTTAATCCATTTTTCACTATGGGCCACTTTTTTCTTTTACAAATGTGCCTACTTTAATTTCCTTATTTCACCCATTTCTTTTTCATGCAATTCTTTCCTTTGTTGGATCCTATCTTCTTCTTTTTATTTGTTTCAATGCTTAAGAATATAGGCACTTACTAACAAATTTGTGGCCCAAAGTTACTTCCTTAAATCTTCACCAACCCCAGCTTAGGCTTTTAGCCTCGAGTTGCATTTTTAAGTTCAAGGAGGGTATATTTCAAAAGAGAGATAAAATTTAAATGGCTCACGACTAGTAACGTGTTTTTCAAAGAAAGGTTCAAAGGCTCAAAGTGGGTGACTAGGGATAACATTTATCCAAGGGTAGGCTTTTTGGGCTAAAGTGGACTTCTAATGTAACAAAGATGGCCTAAGATCATCTCACCAACCAAATAGAATAACAATTTAGCCTTAAGAGACTAATGGGTCAAGTTCTAGATGACACAAGTACACATGAGATTGATATAAATAAAATTGCCACACAAGGGATGCAAATTCAAAAGGGGGATCAATTGCCCTTCCCGCTGAGACAAAATCGGAGTACCTAATAATATTTACAAGCCAAAAATTTTAGAGTCACAAAAAGATAAAACATTTTATCACAAGGTTGCTCACGTCCACGCCCTTAATTTTTGAAAAATTTTGGACGGAGGGCTCATTTTCTATTGCATTTGAACCACGCATAATTTTCTAACCATGGAAACAACCCAAGCCTTTGCCTCACATTGCGGCTTCATATAGGCGAACCAACCATATTGCTATTCAGACTTTGCCAATGACATAAGTGTGATCCTAAATCCAAAATGTAATAGGCACTCAAACTTTCTTTACATTAGTAACCTTGATGTCACATGTACTCAGACTTCCCCTGCATACATGGCTCGAAAACCCAAGTACGATGCTTTTCATTAAAGAATGTCTCACTCAATCTATCATAGTGAAAATCTCGTCCAATAATACCACAATTGATATAAAGATAAAGTAAAACAAAAGATCTAAAAAAAGTAAATAACTAATCCATGAAACGTGGGCACCATCAGAGTGCCCAAAAATCATAATCAAATAGCAAATCAATATCAAAGTCAACATAAACCATCCACAAATAAAAACATAAAACATCCAAGAATGTCTCAAAACCAACCATATAAAGTGTAAACACGGGGAAAACAACTCCCAACCCATAGCTTGTAGTGTCCTCACTGTATAATCATGTAATCAATAGAAGGGGGGAAATGTGCTCCCTGTGCCTACATCATGAGTTTTTATCTCCTGCTGACTCAGAAACATGACTACTAGCATCAGCATTGGACCACTCAACAGGAGCCTCATCATCACTCTTGACCCTGGAAGAAAGTAACCTATCACGGGGCTTTAGGACCTTCCACAAACTTTTAACCCCCTTTTACATCTTGCGGAAAAATTTATTGCTCTTTTTCCCCCTTTTCTTTATCTTCTCATGGGAGTTTTGAAGCTCCCTGTGAGACTCTTCTAGTGCTGAATATGCCCTCTCGCGTCTAGCGACTATGGCTTCCTACTTTTGCTGCTCCTCCTAATACTTCTCATAATCTGAGAGGGAGACATAAGAATGACGCCCGGTGGATGGCTCTCCCGGCCCCTAGGGAAATCCTAAAACCTGCTTCTTGATGACCCTAATGTCAACCCCAATATCTTCAAGAGGTCCAATAATGGATGGTCCGCATGACTCTGCTTACTCAGTTGTTGACTTGCCTAAGTCGATTTTTCTCTTCTTTCGCTGACCAGCTCCACCCTCGCCCTAAAATTTAAGTGGAAAGATGCGAGGGCCTGGATGTACCCAGGTATCTATAGCATATTCCTCTACTTTTGCCCTCCTGCATAGCTCAGTAATAAGGGAAGGAAAGAGAAGAAATATACCTTTTTGATTCTTGAAGTGCCTCCACTCTGAGATCACAATTTGTCCAACATCCAGAGTAATGCTAGACAGTATACAAGCCACCATCCTAGCTCGCAAGTCTGTGATGGCAGTTATGTGTGTGGACTGAAATACTCTACGGTAAATGATAGTCAATCAAAGCATGTCCTCTGCTGTAAAGGCATTAATAGAGATACCCCTTTTCATGGAATCCCAGGGAACTTCTTTTCCAAGGCATGATATTTTCATCATCTAAGTCCCTGGCTCACAGCCTTTTGCCTAAAACTGAGCCATGTCTACATCCGGGAGCCCATATATTTCATTGATCCACTCTGCTATGAAATGCACTTTATTTTCCCAAATTTTCATCACTGGGTTTGTGCGAGAGACTATGATAAGGTTAGCATAGAACTCGCGCACTCATTGCTCATTAGCATAGCAGGGGTCTGGGGTAAAGCATATCCACCCGGTAGAAGTAAGTCTAGCATGGAATCTCAGGAGTTTCTCCTGCACTTTGTCTAAGAAAATACCCCTTTTCGAGAGTAGTTTAGTCCTTGGGAGGTCAATGTAGTAGAGGTTGTGGCATTCCGTAGCCATGAATTTGTTATGGTCAAAGTCTTCCATTTTTGCGGCCTAAACCTGTGATCAACATAACAATGACCATCATTAGCATTTTCACACTAAATCATATTCATTTGTTCAGATAAGCTTATTGGGTGGTGCCATAGGGGGTTTTGGGGAAAATTGGGCATGCAAAATTTTTAATTGCAGCAAAAAACTGCTTCCAAATATAGCAATCGCGGCTCTTTACCGCGATCACGGTACATGATACCAAGTTTGACCAAATTTTTGTGAGCAAATACTACTCAATTCCTACCCCAATTTGTGTTCCAACAAAATAATATATCATTATGCTCAAGTAACTTAAACCCTAAATGTTAGATTATACCCTCACAACATAAGTAAAGAAACATGAAATCCATTGGGGCATTAAATCAAACTCATGGTGTACACGTTAATTCTATAAGTTTTAGGCCTAAATCTGGGTATTAAAGACTTACCTATTATGTGTACACCAACTACAATAGCCTATCACACTAATAAGTCCATTCCAACACAGATTAAGCATTGAAACTACCAACTCAGGCCTAATCACAAGGCACAAGTTTTAGGCTACGAAAACACTCGATTTGAGGGAATTAGAAGGAATACCTTAGCATAGGATGCATGGGGATGCAATGATTAGCTCGAGTATGCAAAAAATTTTGACTTTTGGGTGCAACTTTAAAAGAAAAATGAGAAAAAAGCGTGGGAAGAACTAGGTAATTGGTTGTCTTTTAAACCACTTTGAATACGATCGTGGTCAGAGCCACAGTTACTTGGCTAACGCGATCACAGTGATACAAGCCACGATTATGGTAACTGAGGCCAATTTTTAGGTCCTCTGCATTCCTCTACTCAGTCCATAACACAATAATTTTTCTTTCCCTTTTCTCAATTTTAGTCAACACTCCTTATGGCACTACAATTTCATGGATTATGCATAAACAAAAATAAAATCTACTCTACCATGCATGAACAAAAGGATATGTGCCTCTTTCGGGGCGTGATGGGTTGTTTCCCATCTTTGGTGGCAAGACACCACTTTGACTATCATTTGTGTTTCCACTTAGAAGATTTAAATCTTCATCCTAACTTTCACTCTCTATGATTTTAGAGATAAAGGGACATAAGATTCATATCTTCCAAGATGAAACATGATAGAAAAAGTGATATGGTGTTACGGTTTCTATTCTGCCACTTTGAAGATTTAAACCTTTTACCTAATTTCATATCAAATTTCTGATTTGGCTCTTTGGGTAGCAGTCTAAATATCGATAGGCCATTAGTTAAACATAGAAATTATAGTTCCTTGGCCTTAGAGTGTGGGGTTCTCATGTGCTCATTTGGAATGTCGAACTCCAAAATATTGGGATGAAGTTCCTTTTCCCCAAAATCCACCATTTGTGTGGGTAGATGGACTTTCATCAAATCCACCAAGCATAATGTTGGAAAATGGTTAAAATGTGGTTTTCTCCATAATTTCGAAATTCCATCCATCTTAGCATTCTCACCCTGGAATGGGCTCGAGTCCTCATGGGAGGTTTGCTTCACCATTTCCTCAATATTGGCATCACATCTCATGGTTGGTTCGGTTGGTTGGGAAATCACTGAGGATTATTCAACATTAAGCTCATTTTAAAGAGTAGGACCACTCATGGTATCTAAAATATTAGCCTCCACACCCACTTCTTCTATCCTTGCAATTTTCTTTTTACATGCCCCCATGTCTTGATGCATGAGTTGTATACTATCCTCCATTTTTTCTACCCAGTCTATGATAAGTTGAAGCATTGCTTCAATCTCATTGTCTTTGACATGTTGTTCTTCTTTTTTCTCATTATAAGGCCTATCAAAATCATAAGAAGAACTAGCAATTAGGTTAGTATAATGGGGGAAGGGGCATTTGGACAATCGCTCCAATGTCCATCTCAACCACCACATAAGGAATAATCATACTCCCAAGAGGATCGAGATGGTTCACACATCTCTTTCCAGGGATCATATCATCAATCTTGCCAAAAGTGCGGTCTATCACAACATGGACGTGGATCATCAAGATATGATTTCCAACTACCAAAATCATAGTAGTCTCGAGATGCCATAATAAAAAGAAAACAAAAGTAAAAATCTATCTATAACGTCAAAAAAAAAAATCACAAAAAAATATTTACAAGTTTGACTTCAAGCAAGTAAGCTAAAATCCTAAACTAAATCAATACGCCAAATTGTTCCCTGGCAATGGCACTAATTTTTATAACGCTCAACTTACACGTCAAATTAAGTACAAGGAGATCGTTGTCAATATAATGGCCCAACAAGAGTCGAGGTCGAATCCATGAAGAATAATGTGAGTGGCATATGGGTATGTTCAAAATGTAAGTACTTACTAAATTCAAACCTATAACACAAATATGTAAAAATAGGGGGTTTGAGTGGGTGTCAAAATAGTATATATAGATGGACTTTTAAAGGACTAATTTGGGGTTATGAATAATTAGAATATAATCAATTAAAATGGATCTTGAGAATATGCTTCCCTAGGGCAAGTTATGCATGGGAACATGATGATTCGGTACAAATTATAATCGTTGATGATGTGGTAGGCTAGGTTTAAAGTCCTTGAGGATAGTCCTTGAATGAAACCTCAAGGATGTCACTCATTGACTCTTTTGAGTACCAAACGAGTGTGTCAATTAAATCCACCCAATACCTAAATTAGGAACCCCTATTTCTAGGATGGTACCCATGGGATAGTCAATCTCATAATCACCCTTATGTCTAAGATAGTGAAAATAAGCAAACTAAACCCAATAATTATCTGTTATTGCCTTGGTTCCCACATCCCTCTTTCAAGGATGATGAGGATTCCTAAAGTTCACCCAAACCCCTCTTTCAAGGATGATTTGGGCTTTTAAAAGATTAGGGTTTTTACCCACACACCCATTTTGGGTATTTAGGGCTTTCACCCATAAATCCCAATCAGTTTACTCAAGCAACAGTAGAACCCAACGCCAACACATTAGTATATACACAAATGATACATAACCCACACATAAATGTACCCTCTTATAACATAATCCCAAGAGGATGAACTAGCTACCCATAAGAGTAATAAGCAAGATGTACCCAATAATCTCCATTGATTAGATTTATGAAATACTAAGTGATTGTTACTTCAAACTTTGAACTTCAACAAATCTTCAATTGGAGTTAGCTAATCCCTCACTTGGAAGCTACTCTAATGTATTCTTCACCCAAAATTAATACATTAAATATCCTCCGAAAATGGAAACTAAGGAGTAAACAAAGTTCCAATAATTGGGAATGGATTCAAAACTATCCAAATTGATAGGGTTTGGAGTATATATAAGGACATTTGGGATTAGCTATGTGTATTTACATTTCTACCCTTGGGCTGCATTTTTTGCTAGGCCGTGATCGTAGGATCTTATCTGCATTTGGTAGTCACTACAACTGTAGTCAGAGCCAAGCGATTGCGGTATGTTTGAACTTCTTGACGAGCCCAATCACGGTCAGAGGACCGCGATCACGTTTCTCAGACCGTGATCGCAGTAACTAAGGATATGTCTGCTCCGGGTCTTTAAACTACACTTTTTTCCTTCTTTTGAACATTTTCAGCTCGTATCCACACATTTTCATTTCATCACCTATTTTCGTGCAAAATATGGATATTAGTGTACCTAATCACAAATATGTCCCACTTATTCATTCGAAACATAGTAATGCGCACGAATGTTGAGTGCAAATGAGTGGAAAATTCACCACTCATCACTATCAAAAGAAATGCATAAAAATAATGAAATAAATATAATAAAGGGGTTAATATATATATATATAAAGCAACCCCAAGACCTGGTGAAGCTAGTATAAGAGCTTTTAATATAATAGCATGTCATTTGGTGTGAGGTGTAAAGGATAAATAGTCTGGGGATAAAATTAAGGACTATTTTATCCCATGTTTTGTGTGAGGTATTAGTCAGTACCAGATTATTTATCCCTTCATTTACACTATAGTGATAGGATAAGTTATCCCATATACATGGTGGGATAACTAATCTCGGGATAACTAATCCTGGAATTAATTATCTTGGGATAACTCTATCCCGACCAAACGACCCACCAGAGTAAAAAGTCTAATACTAAATAATATATATGTATAACCCATCTTTGAATACGACATAGAGATCAGTCAAATCTATAAGAGGAAGATGAGTAATGATCCGAACATCAGGAGCTCACCTCAAATATCTAATTCATAATTGCTCTGCACGATGTACACATCAATGGCGAGAACTCATACTATAATCTGCAGGCTATAAGAAAATAGTATATGTACCAAACATGCGGTACTCAGTAAGTAATTGTCGATTGAGCTCCAAAGATAATGCAAATAAAAGTAATATGAAAAGTAGTAATATAAACTACAAAATACTATCCAGGAAGCTAACATAACAAGGCTAGAGAGGCCGTAAGGATAAGCTACCCTATTCTAGCAGTATTCAGGAACTAAAGTACTATACCGTATATCAATATCCAATATACAAATAAAGAGTGGAAGAAGGATATATAGTAGTATACAAGGACAAGAAATACATATACAGTATAAGTAAACAAGGGAAGAGAAGGATATATGGTGATACCATATCTAAGTATATGTATATACATATAGGTATACAAGACTAACTCAAGGATAACAACCAAAGGTAGTCAACCTAATATCTTTAGGGAATCCTAACCAATTAGGAAAGATAATGTTAGTATGATCAGGGCCAATAGCTGAGTATCTAACCACGAGTACTCTATCCAAAATGTATTCACCATGAAAAAAGAAATGAACCATATCTCTAACCTTAATACAATCCAGAATCAACCTACCACAAACTAACTATAGTACAACAATAAAGTAATCGGCTTGTCTGGACAAATATTACCTAATGAGGGGCCATAAACTCAAAAGGTTCAATCAACACTCAACAAACAACAATTATAGCCTATACCTATGCAACCCTGCATAAGGCTGATAGATATAAGTAACAAACAATATACTAGTGATAGACAATGTATAGAAATGAATAAATGCAAAGTAAATCCATAGAACCATCACTGATCCAAGTGTTATAAACTAGCAAGTGTATATACCTCCTTCATCTCAATAGTTCATAAAGGTAGGACCTACAATGACCTCTTTTCTTTGGGAGAAGGGGCGCCTAGCAGATTCAGGAATATTCATACACTTACCTGGTTCTGATATAGGATTTCCAATAATCATCATCATCAATCTACTCCATCTAGTACCAAAGATGTATATATATATATAAATATAATATGTGCAATACTCAAATCATGACTAAAAAGTTTATGATTGTAAATCTATTTCCTGAGATAAACTTTAGGACTAAATCAGTATCATACAATAGAAAAGGTTAGAATCTCTCTCACCTAAAGAAAATAGTAGTGGTAAAAGAATGGTTAAACCATGAATTAGAATCAATCTCAGTCAAATTTTCAATACCTCATCTTTAGTTTTAAAAGCTCATAAATCATCAATTAAGGTGGTATGATTCCCGTTCAAAAGAATCTCTTTCAAAAGTGAAAAGTGGGAACAAATCCCTTTTTAGAAAACCATAGCAAAATGATGGTTTGGTTGGAAGCATACCACTAAGTGAGCATAAATGTACCATAATCTATGCATTACATCATCAATATCCAAACAATATAAATCATAAGCATTTGCATACGAAAACCATGTCCTTTATAAGGATAGAATACTTAACTGGAGTGCAACTAATACTATAACCAAGGCCTCAGGCCCAATAGCATATAACTATAATGGTAGTAATATTGTAATCCAGGAAACAACGATCCAATTCACTAAGTCAAATAGTAAAGCTTATACTAAAGGGTCCTTATCATCCACTATGATCACATGTTTATAATCTAAGGTGATACGATTCTATAGTCATAACAAATATTGCGTCTTAAGGGTTGGGTCACATTTCTACCCCAAATTCCCTAATAGGCTAAGTCATGATATTATAATCATAAATATGTCCTATCATAACCACCTAGAAGGAAATCTACACTACATATCATCTTACAAAAAGAAGTAGACTAAAATCTACCTCAATGCCAAATCACAAGTCTTGAACAATCAACAAATCGCTCGCCTGTACTACACGACCCCAAAAATAGTATCTCACGATCTTGATATTATCTATACATTAATAGGAGTAAAATGATACCCATATTCTATATAAAACTTTGGGCCCGAAATTGGACCAATAATGGGCTTGTGGGGATGACAATGGAGTCCCAAATAGAATCCATCATGAGGTCCCTTGAAGGACAAGGAATGCATGCTAAAAAATTTAAACACAAATAGAGCTTGGATCAAGGCCCAAATAAGTTGATGTGCTATAGAAATATAGCACTTTCAACACTTAAAATGAGGAAAATATGCAAGTTTATGAGGTTTTTGTTTTAGATATGATGCATTTAGGGTATGTTTTACAGGAAACTATGTTTGGATGCTAAGTTCGTGAAAAAGATGAAAAATGGTGTTTTTGGCTACTTATTTGATCAATCTTGGGTATTCATGACACTTTTTGGATTGTTTGTAACCAAAGCATGTGCTGGAATTCTAGAAGAGTTGAAAAAAGACTTTTGGCACCTACCTATGTAAATATGCGGACCCCTTGTAGGCAAAGTATGTATCAAAAGTCCAAAATCCTGAGAGCAAAGCTGTAGGAATTTTTGGTCTGAACATATACGCCCAGCCTCAGTCCGCATGTAGATGCCACATGTGGCCACGGACTCTTTTTTCTCTTTTTTTTATTTAGGATTTTGTTTTAGGGTTTCCTCATGTACAATAAATACCCCTTATGTTTTTTTAGTAGAAATTATGCACTCTTGATACTTATATACATATTTTGATTCTGAGTCTTGGATTCTCTTGTATTGATTTTGGTTGATTAATTTAGTTATGATTTTGGGTTTTTACTTATGATTATTATGATTTTATCTTATGCTAGGGTTATGGAAACCCTGACGGATTGATGAAGTAAGGGAAGTGCTATTGTTGCTGTGAACTAATACCCATGCATGCATTGTATTACCTTCATTTTAATAGTTATCTTAGCGGTTGAAAATTGTAGGATCCCGCCAAGATTATTTCTACTTACTCCAAAAGGGGAGTAATGACTAGGAAAAAATAATGACAATAGTAATTTGATAGTTGGTTGTCGATCGACGCTACTAGGTATTATATAAGTAAAATTGTTCTCTTTTATCTAATAACTAGAGACTCAAAAGGTAATAGTTAACTGGGATCAAGATAAAGTTTAGTAAGGTGACACCATGAGACTAAAAGGTAAAGGATAAAATTTGTATGCTTGTCCAAAGGACTGTAGATGGTACATAACTTATCGATTCGGCATGCAAGGTATCGAGTTGGTTCAACAAAGCAAGATAAGCCTATGGAGTTAAGAATCCATGGGGAACATAATCCTAGTGTTCACCTCTAACTAATTACAACTAAAGTTGATATTTTCCACTTATTCAATACTACTAATCAAAACCCCCCATTTACATATCCAGTTTTGCCCATTGATTGCAACTGCTTAGAATAGGATTACATATATTCCCTTGTGTTTTGACCCCAACCTTCATTGGGTTACTATATTTGACAGCGACCGCATAACCTTTGGAGTGAATTTATAGCTTAGGCATTATCAAATTTTTGCACCATTGTTGGGGAATATGGTGTTGATCTGTGAATTAAAGTTGTTGTAGTTTTTAGGCTTTCTTTTTGTTTTTGTTCTTCAAAGTTGGGTATACTTCAGTGTATGCCTAGACCATGGAGTATAGTCAATCCCTTGCTCCCAATGAATTCTAATCTATAGAGGATCCTACAAATACCTAGTAGGATGACAAAACCAAAAAGAGATGACATTCTTAAAGGGGTTCATGATGATGTGTCTCCCCCTATTCCTGAAAGAGTTTAGGACATAGTTGATTGACAGACTGGTCAGATTTTAGATTAAGCTAAAAATGAGAGGAGGTCAGTAGAAGAAGATCAGTGGATAGCTCGAGAGGCATAGCTATCTAAGCAGAGATTGACAGCAGACCGTCAAGTTGCACTTGGTGGAAATCAGAACAAAGCTAGAGGGGGTCATCCTTAAGTAATCCCAGCATATCAATATGTGCATCTATAGGAGGATGATGAATAAAATCTGGGATATGTTAAGCTAGTAGAGACTGGAGCCATTATTCCTCTTATTTTTTCCCCTAGGCATCAAGTTTGACATAACGAGCGCAATCTCTTAAATCTAAAAGGTAATTTGTGGGTTTGCCTCTAAATGATGCAAACATGCACCTTGTGAATTTCATTGGAATCTATAGTTTGTATACAATTCTAGGGGTGAATTAGAAAGCTCTTAGACTGTGGTTGTTCCCTTTCTCACTTAGAGGAGAAATATTTTTATGGTTAGGGGAACTGCCAAAAGGATAAATCACTATATGGAATGAGTTGTGTAGGCAATTATTGAACCTGTTCTTTACTTCATCTATGATATTGTAGCTCAAGGATGAGATCTATAATTTCAGGCAGCTACAATCAGAATCTATGTATGAGGCATGATTCAGGTTCAAGAAGAAACTCAGTATGGTGCCCAGCCATAGGATGTCAGGGATGAGCTTACTGGAGATATTTTACAGAGCCTTGAAAATCAATTCCAAAGCCAATCCAGACAACATCTATAGAGGAGCTTTTATGAGACTATGTTGGGAGGCAGCTTCAAAGATGCTAGATCAAAACTCACTTACTAACTAGGGTAGCCAACTCGGGAGTCTAAAAGGGAATCTGGCACATATCCTATTGGTTCCTCCTGCAACTAAAAAGTAGTTGATGATTCAGTAAGCAAGATATTGCACTGCTAAGAACTGATCTTGGGTTACTTACAAATTAATTTACAGTAGCAAGTTCTGAGAAAGTGAATATAGTAGGAACACAGGATCCAGCCTTTAAAGTTTATGAGTCGGAATTAGAGGAGGAAGAAAACTCTCTAGGTCGTCAGTTGGCGGGTTTTTGAGCCCAAGGATAAGGGAACCAAAGTCTAAACTATTATGAAAGATACAGAGACTGCAGTAAAAATCTAGATAGCGGTTATAGAAGGAAGGATAACTATAAATAGAAGAGAGATTGGTATATTCCACCTGACAGAAGAGATACAGAATCAAGAATGATAAGAGTTACACAATAG
This sequence comes from Capsicum annuum, assembly GCF_002878395.1. NCBI lineage: Eukaryota > Viridiplantae > Streptophyta > Magnoliopsida > Solanales > Solanaceae > Capsicum > Capsicum annuum. Next base: position 84,122,027 of record NC_061116.1, on the reverse strand, counting down.
AAGCATAGTAGGCCCATAACCCATAGGTCCCAGGATCAAAACCTGGCTCTGAAACCAAATAGATGGGGATGCAGGGCACAGAAGACTGCTAGAGAGAGTAGCCAGGCTACTAGGCAGTAGACCCCAAACTTTCCAACATAAAAGGTGGTTTCACGATCATATAGGTGGCACGTCATATGAAATCAAATCTTTTGTCATACATAATAGACACAGAGCCTAACCTTTCCAACATAACAGGCGATTCACGACCATATAGGCGGCATGCCATATGAAATCAAAGATTTTAATCAACACGTCACAGCTTTCCTATGACTTAGCTACGTATTCGTATAGACGGTTTGATTTTTAGATACAAAGCCTTCACAACCCTTAACGGGATGGCTTGACTTTGGAACTGCAAGCTACATATCAAGGATGGTTTGCCTTGGTAACAAAGCCTTCATAACCTAAAAGAGGGATGGCTTGACTTTGCCAGTCTTAGAACATATGAGATCCCTTGTGTCCTTAGTACACAATTGTTTTGTATTTGCCTAAAATAGGTCTTACAGTGGATCTCCCTGGCCTGTTACCCTCAAAACGGCTGCAGAATAAAAGGTGTACTAAGTAGACCCCAGATCTATGTTTTTTCTCAAATATTAAATCTTTTTGGAAAGCTATGGCATAGACTAACCCAATTTTTTTTCATATACATGGAAAGAACTTAGACAATACGTCGTGTGGACAAATCCAACTTTATTTCATATACATAGAAAGTAACTTCGGGGTGCCATCATCGTCATCTCAACAAGCTAGCACATCGTTGCAGTATTTCCTTACCCCCTACTCTGACCTATAGGATCAAAGTACCTATCCCTTTGGAAGAGAGAAAGCAATAGGAAAAGAGTTTATCCAACAAATATTTTTATTAATAATAGAGAGAAACTATATAAGAGGTTTCTTAGGTAGATCAAACGATGCCTCCAACCTAAAGTCCTAAGCTTTCTTTTATAGAGGAAGAAAGCTTACTATCTAAACTAAGCTACGGATAAACATAAAATAAAATATTACATTCCTATTTTAACAGCTAAATGATAGGTATTACCCATTAATAATGATAAGTCTTATCCTTTTGGAAGGGATAAGCATTATCTGTTATGACTAGATAAGCCTTACCTTTATTCACATGGGCCCTACTAATATGTGGGGGGCAAATAAAAAAAACAAACTATGTTTTTGGCATGTGACAGCATGTGCAAGCAGGTGAGTCAGCAGCTTGCAAGCAGGTGCATCAGCAGCTTCACAGGTATCTTGCAAGTTGGTGGATAAGCTCCTTGTCTTCAAAGTAGCTGAGTCAGCAGCTTTAAAACCCCATCTAAAAGGGTAACCCATGAAGAATGGTTTTTTTGGAGAGGAGGGTAACCCACTAGAAAGGGTAACGTACTAGCAATGGTAACCCATATGACAGGGTTTCTTTGGAGGGGAGGGTAACCTACTAGAGAGGGTAACCCACTGGCGAGGGTAACCCACTGGAAAGGGTAACCCGCTGGAGAGGGTAACTTCTTACTCATATCATCTGACATCATCTTTTAGGCAGTATTGGATGGTACCGGCAGCGGTGAGCTCGTGTATCCTTTTTCTATCCACCAATCTACTCCATGCTTCTGCCTGAGGCATTCTTGGCCTTCCAAGCTTCTCTTCATTGATCTGGAGAAGTAGTTCTTTCTTTTGAATAAATCTTTGCATTCTTATGGAGTAGCCTTCATCCATATACTTTTGGCTTCATCATTTTTGGACTCATATGGTGGCTAATATTTTGTTGTTGTTTGTTGGACTTCATCATTGGTGTAGTCCCTTTTCTTTGGAATACATCTGGTTTATTGGAGAGTGAAGTATTGTTCTTCACAGCACTCATCCTCAAAAGTCAGAATCAAATTAGGAAATTTCCAGAGTAATGAAATCTCTGACTGGGTTTGGACTTCATGGCCTGTGATTCCTACCAGATGAAACAACATAAAGATCATTGCATTACAGGAATCTTTGAAGCATCAAATCCAGTATGGCATGAATCCTTCTGGAGTTGGTTAGATTCAATTGTGATGCCTGAAAGCATAACATCTGAACTTCATAATAGTATAGTAATGGTTGTGTATGTACCAGAACAACCATAGGAGCCATTGCTGGGAATCATCAGGTAGTATAATGAACACATAACAGAAAAGATATCCCGGATGTTCTCCGAACGGCCTCAATATGGATTTGTTGTGCCTTTTGAATAGTTGAAGCTTGGTAAAAGCTTGGATTCCTCAAAGGATAGATGTGATTGCAGAATCCACATATTTTCTAGGAATATCAACAGAGCAATCTGCTTTTTTGGAAGATAATATTCCTAATGTGTTGAACATGACAGTCTAACTGGCCGATCTCTGTTTGTCTTCTCCAGTAATGGGTATCAGGTAGAGATCAGCTATATTGATATATCCTAATTCTTCATAAACATCTACGGAGAAAAGGGTGTCCGTCATCGGCTCCTCTTCATTGAAATAGATTCCATCTTGATCATCTATTTCTTAAAAAAGGTGGACAACGTCTTCTGACCTCTTAAGTTGAGGACAGTCTTTAGCAAAGTGACCAGGCTTTTTGCAGATGAAGTAACTATCATTCTTCTTCGAGTAGTCTGCTGGGCTTCTTTATCTGAAATACCTAGTTTACTTGACTACCTTAGGCTTGTCGTCTGGAGGCATGGGTAATCTGAATCTCCTAAACGGCAACTTTTGCTGGGATCCCATCCGGTGACTTGAATAGGGGTAATCGGACTTCATAAAAAGATCATTCCTGCAATACTAATAATCAATAATTGGGTAGTTCTCAATAATCTACTTCAGTATAGGTCTCTTCTTGCATAGATTATTTAGGGCCTTGAGGGTGGACTGCTTGGTGTAGCTCGCATCTTTGCAGAAGGGTCCTAGCAAGATTTTGGTGATGGCGGCCAAGTCGTGGGTTGTGAGATAACTGGTTTTATCCATAATCCCATATGTATCCCACCATTATGTAGGGATTTTAGAGAATCTAGATGGGCAGTCTAACAGTATTAAACATGCCAGATTCTTCATCGTCCCAGAAGTTCTAAAGTCCTGAGGCAGGGTTAGAGTTGTCGCAATGATTTCTTCAACCTTTGTTACTGGTTCTTGCCTCTTTCCTGGGACTGGATCACTAGTCAGCTCATATTGCTTAGAGACTAGTTTAGAAACCGCTGGTTTGCTAGAGTATTTCTCTAGCATAGATGGACACTCCTCCTTAGGTAATCGAATTGATTGCTGCAATGCATCTTCACTATATTTGGCACATTCACTAGCATAAAAGCCATCGTTGGCATCAGATAACTTCCCGCTAATAAAGGGTTGTGGTTGGCCAATTAAGATTCCCTCGAATGTTCCTTTCTCCGCATTTAAAGCAGAGATGGAAGTGTCTTCTATAGCTGGATAAGGATCACCAAGATCTTTAGGACAAACCATGGAGGCTCGTGCTTCCCTTATCACCTTTCTGGATTTGGGACATCCTTTTGTAAAGTGTCCTTTGTCATGGAAAATGAAGTATTTATGCTTGCTTGGATCTTTAGTATTGGAGGATTCATCATTTGTGCTGATAAATAGTTTTTTATTCGATGGTTTCTTTTTTCTGGCCTGTCTGAACTACATGTATCTCTTGTTTCTTGCTTGATATCTTGATAGCTGGGGAGACCCTTCTAGCTTGATAGCTAGATCGCCATTGAGATCATCAGAGTAGATAGATTAGGAAAATTCATCCGACATGGTGTTGTCGAATAATGTTTCCTTATGCTTCTCTGAAGGATGGGAGCCTGTATGATGTGATGAATCTTTTTGCATAATCCTGTCATCCTTTATTACAACAACACGCATGTTAACTCGATTGAGGTGGACCAAGTCAGCAGCCTTGTCATTGTTCTGGAGAAGGCACTTATTTAGGGGGACCTATTCACCGTGATGGGATTCCTTCTTGGGGATCTACAAGCAATCATATGAAGTGGTGGAATCTCATTCACAGCTTATGATCATCATATATGCCGGATCAATGTTGTCACCGTTGTTAACCTACAACTGTTCTTTGAGATCACAATCTTGCAATTCTCTCTAAGATGAAAAAACCTCTGATGGTTTTTCATAATGGATTTCTGTTCTCTGGATCTCGGGATCATCAGCTGAGACTACAGCAACCGGACCATGGCGATGGAAGAATATGTCAATACCATCTTATCAGTACCATATGGAACCCAACTAGAATACCTTATGTTCTCGACAATTAGTGTCATAGTATCTCTCCTTGTCTGGTCATCTTTTGGTGGTGAAGTGAATTGCTTGGATGAACGATGTGGAGAGGGTTGTCTTAATCCATGTGGGAATATGGTAGATACTTTGTCCTTTCAATGTATGGCATGGATTTAGTCCTTTTGGGCTGCCAAGGTATCTTTCCTCTCCCATACAATCCTAGTGATGTTGAACTCCTCCTGTTCATCTTTGGGAGCTGAAAGGAACAGCGTTAGTATGGATGGACGGGGTGGGATGGTGGAAAAGGGTTGGACCGAACCTCATGAAGGGATGTTTTCGGAAATACGATTGTTTTGGGGCCATTTTAGAGTTTGGCATGATTGTATTTTAAGAGATGGATCTGTTCTTCTTACGAGGCCATTTCTTTCCATTGTTGGCTAAGAAAATGCAGTATTGAGGATCCGAGTGGGCATTTTTCTGGACTGTAAAGACTCAAATGTATTTGTTCTAAATATCTATGGAAAAGACTCAATAAAATGAAAATCTTTTTGTATTTTTAGGGACTAACTCGATATATTTGTGCTAAGGATATAAGGACTCAATAGATATTTGTTACAAAATCTAAGAAAGTAACTACGACTTGATTATGTACAAGACGCAGACTACTATACTGGAAAACACTGACTCTGACAATTGAAATGAAACTATGACTCTAATATGTACAGGAAATAATTAGTAAAACTAGGAAGCTAAAACTAAGGATGGTCTCACTAGTTCCATAAATGGGCAGGATTGGATTGTACACTTCGGTCACGATGGGCATACAGTGCACTGGTTCAAAAACCCTTTCACAGAACATTGCCTATGGGATGTCGACTGTGATTGTCAGAGATGCCAAGAGGATTGGTTGAATAATTCTAATGAGGAGGAAGATGAATTGGAATGCGATGAGTATTGGAGATTCCAAATACCCCAATATCAGAGGCCTATAGATGAAACGGACAACGACCATCTATTTGAAAACTCCTACAAACCACAAGAATAGCCCCCACTACCCACTCCATCTCAAAGTAAATCCTCCAACTCCAGATCAAATTCTAATCTTAAATCCCCGATGTTCATGATATCTGAAACCAACTCCAATTCCAAACTGCATTCCTGCCAGACTACCTACCCATAGGGAATAACCAAAGCTATACTCTGAAATCACCACATGTTATTCCATTTGTCATGAGAGAGGAGCCAAATGCACCAACTTAATATCCCTACTTATCAGAATACTGGAGAGTAGGCTACAGGCTATATAGTCTGAAGATGCCCGCTAGGGTCCTCAATACTACATTTTCTTGACCAATAAAAAAAAGCCTTGTTGGAAGAACAAATCCATCTTCTGAAATACAGTCACGCCCAAAAAGCCATCATATTTCCCAAAGCATATTCTTCACGAGGATCAAGTCAACCTTTTTCCACCTCTTTGCCTTATTCAATGTTGTTCACCCAGTCCTAACGGATAAACGGGAGGAGTTTGACATTGCCAAGTTCATATGGAAAAAGAAGGATGCCATGGCAACTCAAAAGGGAGCTAAGATGGCACAAAATAAGGTCAAAAGAATAAAGTATTCTAGACAGGCTCCGCATCATACTGATAAGTCGATCACAAGACATGCTGCTCCTACACAAGGTCTCATTATCTCAGACAACGATTCAGAGGTCCAAATTGCAGAATCACAATTCAAAAAGTGACCAGATGAAATATGGACATCCACCATAAAACATCTTCTTGATAACAATTGTCTTATGAAGGATAACTTCATTATCCCAAGTCAAGTTATCTCTCAATCTGATATTGCAGATTCTGGGAATGCCACTACTCAACAAGTTCTGAAGAATAGCCTAGAATAAGAATTTTTAAAAGTCATCGATGATATCTTTGTCTTTGAAACTGAGGGAGAGAAAAAACACTCATCCACCACTAACACTGTGGATGTATATTCTGAAATCGATAATAGAACATCCACTGAAGACATAGAAGAACAGAAGGTTTCATCTATTGATGCTCCAATACAGATAAAAAATTCTAATAAGGAGGAAGATGAATTGGAATGGGATGAGTATTGGGGTTTCCAAAAACCCTAATATCAGAGGACTTCAGATGAAAGAGACAATAACCCTCCATGGCCGATTAGAGCATATGCCGATACCATCTTATCAGTATCATATGGAACCCAACTAGAATACCTTGATGCTCCAATGCAGATGAAAGATTCTGATACTAGCGATGATGATCCAGCACAGACTGATAAACCTAATACAACTAATACTAAATCTACAGTAGAAGAAGACTATCCACTAATATACAAGAACCAGTCGAAAGAACCAGAGGTCTCTGACGTCGTCGATAACTAAGATGGGATGACGGATGATACAATCCCAAAAAAAGGATAGATCTAGGTACACCAGCAACAAAGGCCATAGGAACCAGATTTCACACCTTCACCCTCGACAACATCAAGATTTTAGCCTAGTCCTAGCGGATCCAGGACTTCTACACTTGGATGGCGATGAAGAATCTGGCTGAGCAGGAGAAATACATAATACTCTCAGCGTTCACATCTAGATTCTCCGGCATACTCAAACACTGGTGGAATACTCTTGGGATTTCAGACAAGAACACATATCTGTCATCCCAAGACTTTGCCTTCAACATTAGGATCCTACACGAAGTATTCTGCAGAGATGTAGGCCAGAGGCATGAGAAGCTCTGGTAATAGCTCTTCAAGATGAAGTGTCTATTATTCGACAGAAATGCCATCGACATCTATATTCAGGGGATGGTAAAGATCTACTTTTAGTTGGGCGGGGATCCCAGCTTGAAGCAAGCCTTCGTATTATCACTGCCAATGATGCTAACAAACCACATAAAGATAATTGTGGAGGAGTAGTTCAAGTCCATAAATGTCCCACAAATAGGCTATATCAGGCAGGACATCTTCCAGTCTCTAGAAAGCATATGATCCAGCTGAAGCAAATCATCAAAAATGATCCAGCCCTCGATCGAGCCTACGGAAAAGATGACCTCATCACCATTCTGACTGCCCCTACCCTCCTGGAAAGATGAGAACAAAAAGGTGGTTGTTGTTTAAGAGGTTCAAACTACCAAGGCCTACCGACGACATAAGTAGAGTTACCCAGTGAACCAGGTACTTTAGACGAAGGAGCCCAGCTAGCTACAAGAAGAAAGATGATGGTTATTTCGTCTGCAGAAAGCTTGGCCACTTTGCTAGAAACTATCCTTAAGATAAGAAGTTGAAGGACTCCATCCACCTCATTGAAGAGATAGTTGATCGTGTAAGAATCTATCTCAGCACGGAGGACAACCTCGAATCGGCCTTCTTGCTGGAAGAAGAATCAACGGAGAAAATCCGCTTCTCCATATATATATATGATGTAGCAGGCAACATCTACGTTGATGATCTTTACCTAATATCCAACAATAGAAAAGACTACCAGGATCGGTCCAGTCAAATTCTCATGCTCAACACGGTAGGGATACTATCTTTCGGGCTAACAGATTACCCTCCAGATTTGTTCAACCAGTATGTGGATCCCTTCAATCCATCCATACTCTGAGAAATAAGAACCTTCTATGAGCTTTAAGTGTTCAAAAAGTATGGCGGATACATCTTGAAGCCGTTTGGAGTACACCTGAAATATTCCTTATGCCATGTATTCATCGTGCTGGCCAACGAATTTACACAAGAACTCCTGTGGCTATTTTGATATTTGTGCCACCAGCACTATATTCTCAGGGAGTTCAAGTATGATGCCTTCAGGCATTTTGATCGAATTCAACCTGCTCTGAGAGATTCATGCTATGGTTTAAGCCGCAAGAATACTAGCTTTGATGCTTCAAGGATTCCTATAATGCAATAGTCTTCATGCAGCATTACCCTGTAAGAATCTCAGGCCATGATGTCCAAGCTTAGCTAAAAATTTCATTCCTCTAGAAATTTTTTAGTGTCCATACTCTCTCTAAATGATGAATACTATGAATCCCAGCATTTATTTATTAGCAGAACAGATGTATTCTGAAGGAAATCTGGCCATAGGAATAGGGAAAATAGAACTATTCATACGACGATCATCCCTACTGGGATGAGGTTCGATGAGTAGTAAAATAATATCAATCGTAGTACAAGATCACTAGAGATGAAGTCACCAGCTCCATTAAAATCATACAACTGAAAGCTCCCCAATAGGAATGCGAAGATTCATCGTTCAGAAGGAGTTACTTCACTAGATCGATGAAGAGAATCTTAGAAGGCCAAGAACTCCTCAGGCAAAAGTACAAAATTAATTGGTGGATGGAAGGAGGATACGCGAACCCATCACCGCCGGCACCATCCAACACTACCTGAAATATAACGTCATATGATATATGCAAGAAGTTTCCCTCTCCAACGAGTTACCCTTTATAGTGGGTTACCCTCTTCAGTGGGTTACCTACCCCAGTAGGTTACCCTCCTCTCTAAGAAAACCTTGTCAGATAGGTTATCCTTATTAATGGGTTAGCCATACTAGTAGGTTACCCTTTCCGATGGGTTACCCTCTTCTCCAAGGAATCCCTCCTTAGTGAGTTACCCTTTTAGATGGGTTTTTGAAGCTGCTCACTCAGCTACTTTAAAGACAAGAAGCTTATCCACCTGCTTGCAAGATGCTTATGAAGTTGCTGATGCACCTGCTTACAAGCTGCTTACTCACCTACTTGCACATGCTGTCACATGCCAATAACATAGTTTGTTTTATTTTTATTTAGCCCCCCACATGTTAGTAGGGCTCGGTATGAATAAATATAAGGCTTATCTAGTCATAACAGATAATGTTTATCCCTTCCAAAAGGATAAGACTTATCCTTATTAACGGATAATTCCTATCCCTTAGCTGTTAGGATAGGAAATTAACATTTTATTTCATATTTATCTATAGCCTAGCTTAGCTAGTAAGCTTCCTTCCTCTATAAAAAGAAGCCTAGGCCTTTAGGTTAGAGGCATCATTTGCTCTACCTAAAAACTTTTTGTATAGTTTCTCTCTATTATCAATGAAAATGTTTGTTGGCTAAACTCTCTTGCTCTTAATTCCTCTCTTTCTAAGGGATGGGTACTTTAATTCTTTAGGTCAGAGTAGAGGGGTAAGGAAATACTACGGTGAAGTGCTAGCTTGATGCGATAGCAATGATGGCACCTTGAAGTTACTTTTTATGTATATGAAATGAAGTTGGCTTTGTCCACACGATGTATATGTATAAGAGCTTTCCATCTATTTGAAACTAAATTGGCTTAGTCCATGCCATAGCTTTCTGAAAAGATTCAATATTTGAGAAAGAACACGTAGATCTAGGGTATGCCTTAGTATACCTTTTATTCTATAGTCGTTTTAAGGGAAACAGGCCAAGGAGATCCGCCTTAAGACCTGTTTTAGAAAAATACAAAATAGTTATGTACTAAGGAGATAAGGGATTTCATGTGTTCTAAGACTGGAAAAGTCAAGCCATCCCTCTTTTGGGTTGTGAAGGCTTTGTTGCCAAGGCAAACCATCCTTGATATGTAGCTTGTAGTTCCAAATTCAAGACATCCTATTAAGGGTTGTAAAGGATTTATAGCTAAAAAGTAAACCATTTATACGGATGCATAGCTCAGTCATAGGAAAGTTATGGCGTGTCGATTAAAAGCTTGGATTTCATATGGCATCCGCCTATATGGTCGTGAATCACCTGTCATATTGGAAAAGTTAGGCTCTGTTTCTGTGGTGTTTGACGAAAGCTTTGATTTCATATGGTGTGCTTCCTATATGGTCATGAAACCACCTTTTATGTTGGAAAGTTTGGGGTCTACCACCTAGCAGCCTGGCTGCTCTCTCTGACAGTCTTCCATGCCCATCTGCCTGCTCGTCTATTTTGTATAATGGTAAGGGGTTAAGAAAATTAAGAGATCATCCTTAAGGGGATTAAGGCTGACATTTTAGAATTGGCCTAGATGGCTGAATCCCATACAACTACTATCAAGAAGTTGGAGCAGCAGTTCGAGTAGATGTCAGCAATACTGAACTAGAGGCATCCAGGTACCCTTCCAGCAACACTGTGTAAAATCCAAAAAACAATGGTTATATTCTTTCCACTACCACAAGGAGTGGTATGACTACTATGGATCCCCCACTGCATACTGAAAAAATTCTAAGTCACGATGAAGCTGCTATTAATGAAACACCTATTGTGGTGACAAAAAAGTAATAGGTGGTAATAATATAGTAGGCAAAGAAAGAGTTAAGGGTCTATTTATTAAGTAGGAAATAAGACAAATTCCAAGACCACCCCTGCCTTTCCTCAGTGACTAAAGGAGAAAAGAGGGGAAGAAAAATTCAAGAAATTTGTTGAGATGCTGAAAGAGTATAGCTTGAATATTCCTATTCTCGAGGCATTGAAACAGATACCTGGATATGCCAAGGTTTATGAATCAATTGGTCAAAAATAATAAATGAGCTATGATTGAGGATGTTGATGGTTTGCACTACTGTGGTGTAGTCACTACTCAATCTCTGGCTCAGAAAAAAGGTGACCCTGGAGCATTCACTATACCTATACTATTGGGTCATCCTGATTCACCAGATCCTTATATTAATTGGAAGCTAGCATAAATTTGATGTTTCTAGTTGTATTCAAGCAATTGGGCTTGAACCCTCCTGAACTGACTTTAATGCGGCTATTGATGGCTAACTGTATAGTGAAGAAACCTGTGGGTATTTCATTTAATGTGATTGTGAGAGTTGATAACTTTATCTTTCTGGCTAACTGTGGCATTATGGACTGTGAGGTTCACAGTGAGATACTCTTCATATTTAGGAGATCATTTATGGCTATAGGTAGAACGATGGTTGACATAGAGAAAGAAGAGATAAAATTTATAGTCAATGATGAGGAGGCCATATTCTTCATCCAAAAATCAATGAAGCAGCAGATTGATATGAGGGTGGTGTTGGTGATGAATTGTATTGATGATCATGGAGGAGACTTATGGTATCTTGGTGAATTCTGAGTAATCAAGGTACCCACATCGTGTCTTACCATTAAATCAAGATTTACATTAGCGGCAACTCATCGGCTTGTTGGTGAAGTCTGAGTAACTAACGTAGCCACATCGTGTCGCGATGTTAAATAAAGCATTGGGTGGGAGGCAACCCACTATTTTAGTGCTCACTTTGTTGTTATTTTTTTTGTAGGTTTTTAGCTCATGGACTTACCTGGAATATGGTAAAATTGATGCATTCATCAATTTTAAGGTAAGGGGACTGTGTGACCAACCCATCATGGTTTCAAGTCCCACATGGGCCAGGTAAGTTGAGCAATAATTAGAAAGATGAATTTTTTAGGGTGAAAATATAAAGTTGTGGACTTTGCCACATAATCATACTTTTGGGACTATAAACTTAAGTTACGGGACCATAAGTGGTTAGGAAAACATAAAAATACCAAGTCTAGAATATAGGAAAGAGGGCTAAAGATTTTGGCCCATGTTCCCCTGCACATATGGGCCCCATGTGTCAAGCGCATGTGGGTGCCAAAATTAATTAATTTATGGGCCTAAATTTTAGTAAAAATTTTGGGGCCACCAATGCATAATTAAGACCTAAACCAGCCCCCGGCCTATATTTAAACACCTTAAGCCTCATTTTAACTTATTCAAATCCTCAAAACTTATCTTTTCTCTGTAAATTCAAACTTCCCTCTTAAATCACAAACCAATCCCGCACTTAAAGAAAGGCTAAAGTAAAACTTGTTTGAGGTGCCAACTTATGCCAACACACTAAAAACAAGTTCCAACTTGGGTTTTGCTTGATTTCCTCATTGTTCTCTTTAGGATTTTCATAACAGAGGTAACTTTCTTGGCTTCTAATGGTTGTGTATTGATTTATTTATCTAATAAACAAGTTTGCATGTGTATTCTCATGCTATATAATCTATCCTGCTTGTATGTAGGAGCCTTGAAGTAGCCTAAAATATTAATGTAGGGCCTTTTTTGAATTAAATTATAAGGTTAGGCCCTAACCAGAAGTTGAACTTGAATGAGTAGAGTAATCTCAAAGGTTAAGCATGTTAGTTTGCTTTGAATATCAGGATTCTTGGTATGTGTATACATATGGGACTTATTGGGACTTTTAATAAGTTATAAGGGTGTGAAAATTGAGAAAAAATTTGAACTTTTTGAATTTTGAGTTTTTCTTCAACTTTTACAATCTTTTTTTATTGGAAACTAACGACTAGTTTTTTGGGTACTCATGGAACTAAAAGATTCTAAGAAGAAAAAGGTTGATACATCAAAGAGATGGGATGAGTCCCCCAAGCCCAGTGGTTCAATGGAGGAGTACCAAATTGCACGACGTAGAGATGCTATAGATAGGGTGACATATAGAGTTACTAGAGGCTAAATGTGCCAGGTAGCTGAGACTATTTTACTAAGCACTATGGAATAGCCACTACCTGAGCAGCCATAGTGGGGTAGACGGCCAGACTTTAATCAGCCTAGGTCTCAGATCGAGGCTGCCCAGACTGTCCAAGTTGCACATGCACATGTAGCCCGTCCAAGGATGAAGTCAGCATGGAGATCACCTCCACATTCTCCTCTGCTGAGTGATCATGATAATGGGGGTATGTCAGATTCTGAGTCAAATACACAAAGAGTAGATCAGGACCCCTAGTCTGAGGAGGGGTCCTAGGATTCATTCGAGGCTGTAGAGCAGGAGGAATATCAACAGTACCCCAGTTTGACAAAAGGTACAATCATTCACGTATAACATTCAGATGTACACCAATCTAAGGAAGGTATAGAGCAGGCTTCTCATAAGATACCCATTCTAGATGATGTCACACCATTACAGTAGGGGTAAATTCCCACACCCACACATGCCTCGAAAGCATCGCTTGAGATTCTCATACCTATACATGCCTCAGAGGCACCCCTTGAGGAGAAAAATCCAAAGTGTTGTGTAGAAGAGATACAGGAGGTATTTGATAACATGTCACATTTTGAAGCAGACAAGCCCAAGAGGATTATTTATGAGGAGTGCAGGATTGATTTATATGGGCTTAGTAGAGTACCACAAATACAGGCTTCCTTTAATAATTATCTATTGGAGTAGATGACTAGACCACTTATTTCTTATAGCGTAGCTATGGTAGGTTAGTTTTATGAATCATATCATACTACAGTAGTTCATCTAATGCGTAGATCTCCAGTCTTGATAAGATACATAGAGTGGCAACATCTTGATCAAACCCTTGTAAAAAGGGTCAGGGTTGATCTTTCAGTAGAGACTATCCATCGGGTTATTTTTGGTCCAGACTATATCACTCCCGCATCCATGATAGAGTGTGACTATATACTGAGAATCGCACGTAATAGACATATTATATAAGAGGCTTAGCATAGATGAGAGAGAGTTAAGATGGCTAGATAGATAGATAGCTATATTTTACCTTTGGGTGATGAGACCTTATGGATCAGGTCATGGTGTGATAAAGAAGAGTCCATTGACTTTTGATGCTAAGTTTTGGTGGTTGCTCATCTGATATTCACTATTCCCTACTGCTTTAGATAAGGTGTTAACTTAGAGGAGAGCAGCCCTAGTTGTTAGTATGATGGCCGAGTATGCTATTGATTTTCCAGCTATCCTCCGACATAAGATCTATAATAGAGCATTTGGGGAGATAGATGAGAGAGTATGTATGATTTCCACAGCACAAATTAAGAGTATGAAATATTTGGCACGTATGGTCCTTTCCAGGAGATCTAGTAAGCTTGTTGCAGTACCTCAAGATGAGACTAAGAATCCATCAGTTTCTACAGAGCCTGGTGATGTAAATGGAGGCTATATGGGAGTTAGTGTTGATAATAAGATAAGAGAGAAAAAATAGGCTCCAAATTTGAGTACTCAAGGCTGGGGACACCAGACACTTCCTCATCAACCTCTCTTTGACCTCAAAGCTGGTTGGCTTATCTTTAAAGCCTACTCACCTATCCACTACAGCTCCTGATATAGGTATGATTACTATATCTATATGAGTAGATGCATTCAAGGGTTCAGACTAGATTTGAGATGTCAGATGCTAGATGGGAGGTCTTACAGAGTGCTGCCCTGTCTGAGCTATGTGCATATTTACAAGCATGTCTTGATGAGTTAGTGAGATAGGTTACAACCCAATTTACAGAGATAGAGGCACCAAATCTAGCCTAAATGAAGGAGGAGATAGATATATTTTAAGCAGAGGTATGCTCTCTCAGAGAGAGCCATATAGCATCCACTCCTTCAGTCATACCCCTAGTGGTCTAGATACCACCTTCATTCACACCCAAAAATTTTGATTTCTTTGATGAGGATGATGAGAAGGTCTCGATAGTTGAGTCCATTTTTAGCCTAAATGACCTTCCATGTATTAAGTATATCCCTTGATCCCAGTTTTGAACCCTATAGCCTATTCTTGTTACACCTTTCACCATCTCATTTGTATTAAAATAAACCTATTTTGGCCCTAGTCCTTATTGGATATTGTACACCTTAACTCAGGTAAAACGCCTAAGTTGAGGGTGTCTATCATAGGGGTGCGTAGTATAAGTGGGTATGTAGGAGGGTTAAATAAGAGAAAAAGTTAGCAGGGTTGGGTGTGAAAGAAAAAGAAAAGAAATAGAAAAAAAAAATTGTGAAAAAAAGTGAAAAAGAAATAATAAAAGGCCACACCTAACCTGAATGTGCTTTAAAATAAAAAAAGGAGAAATAAGGGTGGAAATAAAGTGAATAATTGTCTAATAAGTGAGACCCCAAGGTTAGTATAGTTCCAAGAAGGTTTAGTCACTTGATATGTCCATATGTACCATAACAGCCCCCCAAGCCTATATTACAAGCCGAGAAAAGTCCTATAGTGATCCTAACTTGACTATCTGAAAACTAAGTAAAGACAATAAGGGCAAGCCTATGGTATTTAATGCACATTGATTTGAACTTCTCTTCTGAGTATGAGTGTCTCTTGATTGTCCCTGCATTGACATGCATTACTTTATATAAGCGAGTGTGACATCTTTTCTGTGAAGGCACATGAGTCATATCGTAAGTTTTTCACATTTTTGGGTATTGTAACTTGTACAGATGCATAGTTATTTGTTGCTAATGTTATGTCATACCTTGATCCCATTGTGTCACATTGTTGTACTTCATGTTTATACACAGTTGGTTTTGAAAATTGAGACATAATGGGGTGTTGTGATTTGAGCTTAAAATATTTATTATCTGCCTTGAATAACTTAGGTTCTCCTAATTAAGTGTCGTATGTAGTTTTGTTTTGTTGTGTAGTGTTGCTTGAGGACATCCAAACGTTCTAAGTTGAGGGTATTGATATGTTATAGAAATATAGCACTTTCGACGGCTAAAATGGAGAAAATATTTATGTTTCAAGTTGTTTTGTTAGATATGATGTGTTTTGTGTATGTCTTGTAGGAAACCAGGTTTTGGATGCTAAGTTCATGAAAAAGATGAAAATGATGTTTTGGATACTTATTTGATCAATCTTGGGTATTCGTGACACTATCTGGATTATTCATGACCAAAACATGGGCTGGAATTGAAGAACAGCTGAAAAAAGACTTTTGGCACCTACCTATGTCAACATGCGAACTGCATGTGGGTAAAGCATGTGTCAGAAGTCCAAAATCCCGAGACCAGAGCTACCAAAATTTTTGGTCTGAGCATATGCAGTTGCCACATGCACCTATCCTTAGGCTGAATGTGCCACATACGCCTAAGGCCAGGCCGTATATGGATACCACATATGGCCCCCGGGTTTTAGGGTTTCCTCTTGTACTATCAATACCCCTTATATGTTTTTAGTAGAAATTACACACTTTTGATACTTAAAAATATATTTTGATTCCGACATTCTGTTTTGGTCTGGGAATTCTCTTATGCCGATTTCGGTTGATTAATTTAGTTATAGTTTTGGATTTTTACTTATGATTATTGTGATGTCATCTTATGCTTTCTATCATGAATGTTGTTGATTACTTCACAAGCATGAGCGACTAAAAACTCATAGCTAGGTTGTGGAAACCCTAGCGGACTGACAAAGTAAGGGAAGTGTTATTATTGTTCTGAACCGATACCCATGCATGCATTATACTATTTTCACTTTAATAGTTATCTTAGCAGTTGCAAACGTTAGGATCCCGCCTATATTATTGCTACTTACTCCAAAAGAGTAGTAGTGACTCGGAAAAGATAATGACAATAGTAATTTGATAGCTAGTTGTCGATCCACGCTACTAGGTATCATCTACGTATGATGGTTAGCTTTCATCTAATTATTAAAGACTCAAAAGGTAATAGTTAACTGGGATCAATATAAGGGTAAGTAAGGTGACATATCAAGACTCAAAATGTAAAGGATAAAATCTGTCTGCTTGTCCAAAAAATTGCAGATGGTACATAACCTATCAATTCTGTATGCAAGGTATTGTGCTGGTACAACAAAGCACGATAAGCCTACGAAGTTGAGAAGCCAGGGGGAACACAATCCTAGTGTTCACCTCCGACTTATTACAACCGAATTTGACATTTGCCACTTGTTTAATATTGCTATTCAAAACCCCTATTTTTACTTTTCCAGTTCTACTTGTTAATTGCAACAGCTGAGAGCCATTATTCCATATATTTCCTTGGGATTTGACCCCAACCTTCGTTGGGTTACTATATTTGACAATAGCTGCATAACCTTCGGAGTAAAGGTGTAGCTTGGGTGTTATCATCAACCCACAAAGGTAAGAAATTTTAAAAATAATTTCTAGGAATTAATAAGGAAAGAGAGGAATTTGATGGTGAAAACAATGGAAATGATCAAGAGGTGTTGAATTATCTTACCTTTGCCTCAATCAACGATTTCTCAAGATTTTCCATTCTCTAAGGTCCAATGATTGTAGAAAAAGGATTTTGACTCACAATTTTAGTCCAAAATTGTATAAAATGAAATGGTAATGTTGGAAAATGAAAAATATGATGTTACAATCACATATACAATTATTGTACCCAAAAAGTGCACTGAGAATCATCAAAATTGGAGCCTCCTAGCTCCAAAAATGTCAAAAATACAAAATGGATTCGGTTTGGGTCTTATACTTGTTGATAGCCGCTAAAGAGGCACTTTGACCACTAAAGCAGTCTAATTAGAGGGTAAAAGTACCGCAAAAGCAGTTAAATGGTCATTTTAGCAATTTTTCAAATGGTCAATGGCCGCTAAAGTGTCCACACCAGCACCAGTAACCTTCAAAACTTGTTTTTGACCATCGAAACTCATCCAAAATCCTATGAATATGAACCAATAGTGCAAATTGATCATAAAACATGTTCTGGATCTAATGGAATCATCGGATATTGGGAAAAAGTTCACTTACAATAAATTAACCCTCGAGACCCCTTTTCGACAGTTTTAAATAATTTTCATCTATACACTTAAAATGAAATATAAAGGCTCATGACCCGAAGAACTATGCTATTAACCCAAAATTGATATTTTGGAATCAACACCGCTATTGAAATTTCAATATAAGGTCATATCAATCAAATGTGGGTCTCATACCCAAAGGGTCATTTTAACCAAAATCAACCCAATAGCCCAAATGAGTTTGGAAGCCTCTGGACCCAAACTAATGGTCCCTAAAGCCTAAAAACAAAGTTCCGGAGGTGATAGCATTGTCAAAATTCTTAGCTGAGGTCGTTTACTAGGAGTTTTGGTTTGAGACCATTTTTTTAACAGTAAAGCTCTAATAGAGGGAAATAAGCCTAAAATCTAAATAAATTATCCGATAATCGAGCCAACAATTTCGACAAGTCACAAATGACTTGTATCTATTATGGGAAGGCTCAAAACACTGGAAATATGTGTAAATGACCTAGAGAGTCATTACAATATCCACTACTAAAAGGACTTTCTTTTGTGAAAGTAGATGGTTAGAAGGAGCACAAAAGCTTGAAGGGAAGAGGTATTGGGCCCGGATGCTCTAAGCAAGACTCCACATGTAACCTTTAAGAATAAATAATGCTTTTAAGGGATTCTGCTCTAGGTATCGCTTTTCAACAAACTTCCTTACCTCATTTCTCAAATAATCATTTAACCTTAACAACCAACTGGTCTCCAATTGAATCGAGAATGGCTGAAGCATGCAAATCCAAACCATAAAATACTGGTACTACATCGATACCAGCATAACCTAGTGAAAACTCATCAAAGCCAAAGGCAATCTAAGGAAAAAATCATGCAAACAACTCCAACATCCAAATATAATTTTCTTTTACCTTTCCAAACCAACCATCTACTCCAAATTACCCAAACTGTCATTCGAGCCCTGTTCGCGCATGGCCATTATGCTAATCTTGAAGAACAAAAGTCGATCGACCAAAAGTCCATAATGGAAAGCATAAATATAAGCCAATAAGGTGTTACCGGGGTACATAAATGGTGATGAACAATGTCTTCAATCTACTGCCAAAGCTATAATTTTTCTGGATAAGCAGTAAAACTAATAGTCACGAGTCTGTAGCATAAACACTCACCACTGAATGATTTGTACAGGATGTCCTACCAACTGAGGATAAAATCACATTAATCCCAACTTGAACACAATTCTGCTGAGAAGATAATCTAAAATTTTGGTAAAAAAATAATAACCAAGGCCAAAAGAATAAGAAACCATCATCAAGTATTACCAGATATCACTCAAACATCAGCTAACTATAACCCATATAAACTAAAGAAAATTGAGCAGATAGCTAAGGAGTAGGTCTAGATAGCCTATGGGTGAATGCTCAACTAACTCAAATCTGAAAATGAAGGTTGTACGCAAGCTCTACAACTCCCTGCTGAACTTTCAACAATAAGGTTTAACCGCTCGAGCTCATCCAACTGATGGTGGAATGTGGTGCTAAGGTTCACCCATGTTCCCAAACCTTTTTAAAATAAATGCCAAAAGTGAGAAGAGAACTATGTACATCGATCAAAATAATGGGAACTAGAGCACCATGTAACTTGACAATCTCCTAAATAAATAACTTATCATAATCCTCCCCAGAGTAGGTAGTCCTCATAGGAAAGAAGTGAGCAGACTTAGTCATGAGTAGGTAGTCCTCATAGGAAAAAAGTGAGCAGACTTAGTCATCCTATCCACTATGACCCAAATGGAATCAAACTAATTATTATATCACGGAAGACCTATAATGAAATCCATGTTGATCGTCTCCCACTTCCATAAGTAACTTTATTTGTTAAGACATTCCACCAGGCCTTAAGTGTTCAACCTTCACTAGCTGACACCCTATACACTTAGCCATAAAGTTAACCACATTTCTCTTCATATTTTTCCACTAATAAATCTTTTTCAATTCATGGTACATCTTCATTAAACCAGGATGAACTATGTATTTCAAATCATGAGTCTTAGTCAAAATTCTCTCCCATAGCCCATCAATATCTAAAACACACAACCTACCTTGGTATCTCAAGATACCATCACCCCAATCTAAGAAACTATCATCTTCTGCTGGCCCACATCATCCTTAATCTATATTAAGATAGGAACCAAAACATATTTCTCCTTCATTCAGCACCAAGAGATAACTTCACCGCCTCTTGAATAATCACCCCCTCCATCCTTAAAATCCAAAAAACAAACTCCAAGATTAGCTAACTGGTGAATATCCTTTACTAACACTCGTTTTTCCTCATCCACATAAGACAAGCTACCCATAGGCAACCTGTTAAGAGCATCAGCAACCACATTAGCCTTACCTAGATGGTAGTAAAGACTCATATCATAGTTCTTGACATCTTAATCCATCTCTTTTGCCTGAGATTCAACTCCTTCAGGGTGAACACATACTACAAGCTCTTATGATTTAAATAGATATTAACATGAACTCCACATAAGTAATGGCGCCAAATCTTTAAAGCAAAAACAACAGCCAGCAATTATAAATCATGAGTCGGATAGATCTCATAAACCTTAAGCTGCCTAGAAGCATACACTAGAACCTTGCCACACTGCATCAACACACAACCCAGTCCCACACAGGACACATCACAATAAATAACAACGCCATCAGATAATGGTGCCAAATCTTGAGCGCAAACACCACAGCCGCCAACTCTAGATCATGATTTAGATAATTCCTTTCATAAACCTTCAACTATCAAGAAACATACGCTAGCACCTTACCATTTTGCATCAAGATACATCCTAGTCCCACTCGAGATCCATCACAGTAATCCACAAAACCATCGGTTTTATCGGGCAGCGTTAAAATAGGAGTGGAAGTCAACATATCCTTCAACTTTTTGAATCTACCCTCACAAGCGTCGGACCACAGAAACTTTAGCTTTTTCTGAGTCAACTTAGTCAATGGAGTATCAATAGAAGATAAGCTTTTCACAAACCTCTTATAATACCCGACTAAACCTTAAAAGCTTCGAATATGGGTGGGATTCATAGTTCTAGGCCATTTCTTAACCATCTCAACTTTCTGTAAATCTATCATGATCCTCTCACTGGAAACAACATGATACAAAAAGTCACAGCATTCAACTAAAACTCACATTTCAAAAACATGGTATACAACAAATAAGCCTTAAGAGTATGCAACACTACTCAAAGGTGATTGGCATGATCCTCTTCACTCTTAGAATATGGCAAAATATCATCATTAAACACTATCACAAACAAATCCAAGAATTACCTAAATACTCAATTTATGATATCCATAAATGTCGTAGGAGCATTAGTCAATCCAAATGACATAACCAGAAACTCATAATAACCATATCGGGTATGAAAAATGGTCTTAGGGATATCTATCTCCCAATTTATCAATTGATGATAACCCAATCAAAGATCAATATTAGAGAAACATCTAGCACCCTAAAGCTCGTTAAAATGGTCGTTAATCCTTGGAAAAGGGTACTTATTCTTCATCATCACCTTATTTTACTGCCGATAGTCTATGGACATCCAAAGAAACCCATCATTCTTCTGCATGAAAAACATAGGAGCAGCCTAAAGAGAGACATTAGGATGGATAAAACCCCTGTCAGGAAGACTTTTTAACTTCTCTTTAAGTTTTTTTACCTCAACCAGAGCCATTCTATATGGAGGGATAGAGATAGGATGGGTATTTAGTAGAAGATCAATCCTAAGGTTTATCTCCCTATCAGGAGAAATATAAGGAAGATCTTTGGGAAATACTTCAGGAAACTCATTAACCCCAAAGATGGATTGCAAGGTAGGACCCTCAAAACTAGAATCTATAACTCAAACTAGATGATAAAGAAACCCCTTGAAAATCAATTTTTAGGCTCTAAGATATGAAATAAATCTCCCCTTTGGAACTAAGGAACTCTCCTCCCATTTAATTATTGATTCACTAGGGAATTGGAACTTGGCCTTATGGGTCCGACAATCTATAGAAGCGTAGCACAAATAAATCCAATCCATCCCCAAGATAATATTAAAATACACTATATCTAATTCTATCAAATACACCAATGTCTTCCTATGAATGATAAATATGGCACGACCCCTATAGACTCTTCTAACCACAGTAAAATCGCCCATCGGTGTAGATACAAAGAAGGGACCAAAAATGCACTCAGGACCTAAACTAAAATAAACAGCCACATAAGGGGTTACAAAAGAAAGAGTAAACCCCAGATTAAGATAATAGTATACATCATGAGAGAAGAGCTTTAACATACCAGTAACAACATCAGGAGATACCTCAGATTCCTAATGGATAGCAAGAGCATAAAATAATTCCGATCGGTGCCTAAATAAGAGGTAGAATCTTTTGGTACATTAGGTGAAGAAGTAGCAACTGGAACCTTATTAGCTACAGTGGCTATCTTAGCTAAAAGATAGTTTCTTTGAATATGAATAGGTTGGCTACATTTAAAACACAAGTTCCTTTTCTCGTCACAATGAGAATGATGCAACTGCCTACAGAATCTGTAGAGAGGATAAAACGGGGCAAACTGAGCTCCACCAACCTAAGACTGGGCATCTTATGCCCTAATCCCATTATTATTTTGAAAGTGACAATCACCAAATAGCTTAGGATAAGGGGCAATAGACGTAAAATAGGAATTAGAATTCCCCCAAGTTTTCTTCTTGCTCCACTGCCTACCATCTTTACTACTATTTTGTTGGCCTCTACCCTGCTCTAAATGTCTGAACTTCTTATTCTACCTCTTTCTTATTTTTGCCTACTTTCTTTTGTTATCCTCAACCAGTTCCATATGCACCACAAGTCTAGATATATTCATGTCATTATACAATATTGTGGCCTTACACTCTTGTACCAAGTCACAAGATAAACCCAAAGAAAACTTCCTCACTTTTGCCCTCATACTAGACATAATCTCTGGGGTATAACTAGACTGCTGGTGGAATTTCAAAGCATACTCATTCACAGTCATCCTTCCATGCTTCAAGTTCACAAACTTCTTAGATTTAGCCTCTTTTAACTCTCAAGGAAAGAAATAATTAAGAAAGGCACTCAAAAACTCATCCCATAATGTCGCTCCACATCATCACCCCTTAACAGCTCTCATTCCCTATACCACTGATAAGCTATATCCTTCAACTGATATGCTGTAAACTTCACAGCCTCAAAATCAATAGCATGCATAACTTTAAATATCTTCTCCATATCATCCATAAAACATTAAGATCCTTCTTAATCGTAGAACCAGTAAAGGTCAAAGGTCTCAACCTTATAAACTACACAACTCAGGTGACCTCAAAGAAAGAGTAACAGAACCTACATAATCAGGCTGATAGGACTGAGATGTCACCAACTGAGTCAACAGATTAATAGAATAGTGAAACTCCCATTAGAGATGTCTCCCTGTGGTAACTAAGCATGAGTGTCACCAATTGGAGAAGGATCAGTAGGGACCAATATAACCCCACATAGAGCAGCAAAATTAGGAGCACGGACCTAGACTATGTTTGCACTCCATAGGTGGGGAGAGTCCTATCCATATTCCCCTTGGGCGGGGTAAAAGTGCCAGAAGAGTTTCCACGAACATCAGATCTTTGGGGAGGCATGGTTTGAAATATGAGAAAATTGAAAGTTAGAGAAATTTCAAGACACAAGACTCTATAGCCTAAAATAGAAAACAAGAAAGGGAAATATTCCTTAATGCCTCATAGCCTCCCTCTTATAAGTGTGGCAGGCTACACAGCCATAAAAAGACTCAACTCGACACGACTTTATGGACACCCTTGGACACTGAACCTACATTCTGATACCAAGCTTGTCATGACCCAAACCAGGGCCTAGTTGTGAAAGATATCTCAAGTTTTCCAAGGATCGGAGACCACTCCCATTAACCTAGACAACCAAACCATTATACGAATAGAAGCAAATGAATTCCAAATGTACAATAAGATAGAGTAGAGTTTTGAACGTATAACAAGATAGATAAGTTAACTAAATAGGATCTAATAATCCCACAATACCAAATCGACACACATCTTATCCACAAAAGCCTCTAAGAAACAAATATCATCAAAAGTTGGGACATTACCCTAACCATAGTAAAAAAACCTACTGAAATAGTCTAAGACATAAATAAATACATAATCATGAAATGAGGGCCTTCTGGAGAATGGAAGTTCACCACTTCAAAATTGACTCACAGACAATCAAGAAATCACCTAGCACTGTGTAAGGAAATAGAAGTATCGTTAAACCCCGCATCACATAAGGATACAGAATTTAAGGATGGCTAGAAGGGTGATCGCTAGCATGTAACTTGGGGAAGGGATAAAATAATACCACGATCAATAAGTCCAAAATCATTCCAAAACCATATGCACACAATTATATACATATATATATACAATATGTCGAGATAGGGAACAAGGTTTATCATGAATTTTAAAATATTAGCCTAGACTTTGTAGCATCAATCGTCATAAAAAGTCACCACAGGTTGTATGGGTCTGGCTCCCCCCACCAGAAGGGCCCTAGTGCATGTTAGCCACACGAACTGGAGGTATCAAGAAAGACTAAGGAATGAACCAACCCCACATCAATCCAGAATACAAATATATATATATATATATATATAAAAGTGTGACATATGCACAAATCATTAAGACTAACCCCTACGCCAACAAATGAGGGTTTCTAGTATTGGTCTCCCCAGGACCTCTACCTTCATGGCCAGCAAGATTACCCCCTTTAAGCCCAATTAAAACATTTACACATTCTCATTAATTAAGCCAAGGACCATCCATTAAGGCACATACCGCTGGTATTGTCATACCAATTACGCTTATAAGCTTATAATTATGCCAATCTAATTTCATTATCCTGGGGGAATGCCACAACCCCCGTTAGTTTATCAAATCAACTTGGGGAATACCCTGACCCGCGAGCTTCCAGTTTAAAATCAAAAACATGGCCAACAAAGGTTTCAAAGTCATTTTTATCCGTTTAACCATTTCTGTTATGTAATAGTTTGGGGAAGTAAGACAAATCATGTCATTAACCATATTTCAAAGCCAATTATACAAATGGGTTGAGGGAATATAATTTCAAAAACCAATTCCAAACCAAAATTCATCACTTTGTGGGAATTCACTAACCCCCATCCTATTTACCATACCTATGCACCCCAACGGGTTTCAAAATACATAAATAAACCCTAACCAAAATCATTATAGCCATAAAAATCCAATTTAAGTGACCACCATGCCAAAACCCTCAACCCAAAAAAAATCCACATTTAAATTCATATTAACAATCATGAAACATATGTCTTTACATAAAACAAGTTTAGGGCAAGAGATAATGCCTGAGATACCAAGAAAGTTGGAGAAGAAATCACCTTTGGAGCCCTAGATGACCTATCCATCAAAAACCCTATGTGTTCTTGGTTAGGGATTTTGAGAGAAAAAAGAAGTGTGTTTGATATGTGTTGAGACAATAATGAGACCCTAAGAGCATTTTATGGACGTGGGTTTTATTTGGGGAGATACGAAAGGACCAAAGTGTCCCTAATTAAAACATAGGAAAAATTATCGCAGATGACTATGGGTCACCTTACGACTAATAAGGAGTCCCACCCTATGACTCATGACCAGACCCTACAAATTATGGAGTCTAGTCATTACCAGGATAGGAACCTTAGGCCATCCCACAGGTTT
The DNA here is from genome assembly GCF_002878395.1 of Capsicum annuum. Classification (NCBI taxonomy): domain Eukaryota; kingdom Viridiplantae; phylum Streptophyta; class Magnoliopsida; order Solanales; family Solanaceae; genus Capsicum; species Capsicum annuum. The sequence continues at coordinate 84,096,469 of NC_061116.1, read as the reverse complement.
AGTCATGAGTCTTAACCTACGACTCATGACCTTACCTTAAGACTCATGAGATCTAAGTTGTGACCTCACCAGAAACTATAGATAACATACTGGTTAGATTAGAACCATACGACTTGTAAGAAGTCTTCACGACTTGTCACCTAAGTCGTACCCTAAACAGTGAGCTAAAAACTCAGAAATTTTTAAAGGAAAAAATCTAGGGTGTTACAAGTAACTACCACAAGTAAAATAACTAGAAGACGAACCCCTTGAAAATTGACCACTACCCTGACTTGGGTGGTTAATGACACTAGACTAACCTCCACTAGACATTTGGAGCACTGACTAAATGGCTCTACTAGGATGACTCTAGGTCTAATCAACTGATGAGGAGGGAACCTACCCTAAAAACCACTACATCTATATCGGGAGCACTACAACTCCCATTGAAACTACCCTAATACCGAGGTCTCTTATTATTTCTCCATTGGGCCTCATGATGCATTTTTGTTATCACCTGAGTGTGATCAGACACATTAGAAAAAAACCTACCCACAGCAACTAAAATTTGAGTAGACATGCAAAGAGAAAGTCGTAATCCTCAAATAAGGTATCGAACCCTCTCATACTCAGTAGACAGAATGAAAGTATTATGCCTAGCCAACTCGTGAAAATAAGCCTCATACTCCAAAACTGTCATGGAGACCTACTCCAATCTAGAGAACTGATCCCTAAAATAATTCTTAAGACTGTGGGGAATGTGCTTCCCCAAGAAAATCTTGGAAAACTGAGCCCATGTCAAAGAAGAAGATCCAGCTGGTCTGGAATTAATATGACCTCTTCACTAATGTCGAGTTACCAAGTTCAACTAAAAAAATAGTGCAGTCCACACCACGAGTATCAACTAGGCCCAACTTATAGAGCCTATCCTCACAACAATTAAAAACTCATATGCATCATCACCTTATGCACTAGAAAACCTAGGTAGAGCAAATATTAAGAATCTGCCCAACAGCTTCTACTTCTCAACAATCATAAAAAGTTGGGCAACTACTGGCTAAGCAACTATCGGTGTAAGAGGGACCTCAAATCTGAGAATCGCAGTTATAGGCTGTGCCCCTGCCTTAATACCACTCTGATAAGTAGACTGTACACCATTAGATAGTATACCACCAACCAACCCTAAAAGGTGAACCAAAGTATCCCTGAGAACTGAAGAAGAAATAAACCCTGATGGAGCCTGGGTTGGTCCTTGGCCACCGCTGGTTGGGGTGAAAGAACCTCTAGCTTAGAAGCAAGAATAGGGTAGAGTGAAGGCCCTCTATCCTGGACCCTAGTTGGGGACATATCTCAGGGTTGTCCATGATATCTAGGTCATCTATAAATAGTGATAGGATCTCGAGGCTCCATCTCAGTACCCTCATCTCATGTAGCAGTAGCACATGTCCTAGCCATCTATGAAAGAGTAAAACCAAATAAATACATTAGATACAAATACAAACACTTAGCATGAAATGAGTGAATGAAGTAAGGAACTCCTAATAATATATTATAGCTTTTCAAAGATAGGAAACACAAATCATTACTTCAATCCACAAGACTATATTAGATACTAGATTTTGTACCAACAATACCGGTGAAACCTCAGCTCTGATATAAATTTGCCATTACCTAACTAACGAGTCATGATGGCACCTACCAAACCCCACTAGTAGGTAAGCCAAATCATAGTTTGGAGCTATTCATAATGGGCTAACATAGTGGAAAATGCCCAAAAAAAAGCAAAAATAGGTAATTAAACTTATAAATAAACAAATTAATAGAAATAGACAAGAGGTAACCATTAATACAGATAATCATCCTACGACCTTGTAGAGCCAGTACAAAAGTTACTATAAATACAACCCAAGTTTTAAATAACCATTAAAATCTATCTCAAAACAAATTTAGACAAAAATAAGATAGAAGGAAATGGGGCAATTTTGACTCCAAAGGCTTACCATATCTCTGCGTTAACCACAATATGATTGTTGAATCAACGGTGGAAGCTAGTACTTGGATCCGCACAAAAAGGTACAAAAGTATGGTATGAGTACCAAAACCATATGTTCAGCTTGAGCTAAATCATGATATAAATATGATAAAATACAAAATAACATAACTATGTCAAGGTAAGAAAGCGAACCTGAAATAACTCCAACATTTTTGTGCATAGTAATTAAATAAACCAGAATGATAACATAAAACACATGCAAGTATAACAATAAAATTGGCCCCCATAAGCCTGTAGGGTACAACCAAGTAAAGCATAAGTTAAACCACCGTCATTTCCCAACTTTTACGATACAACTAGAATCCATCCATGTCATACATCTTTATAACTATTTTCTTGCTTTTAGACTTAGCTAGTATCTCTATTCTCAATTATTACACCCCAAAGCCCTTAACGTCATATTGTTAATATCATGATCAATATTATCATATTTCTTAAACTCGAAAAGGTATCTATGTAATCAATAACATAATCATCCTCCGAACTCTAACCGATATATATGTATGTGTGCACGTGTAATAAAGAGAGAGAAATGTAATAATCATCTTCTGAACTTGAACTGGGTATATATGTCATCAATATCATCATTAATATCCGAACTCAAATCGGTAAATATATCATTATCAATATTAGAACTCGAATCGGTAATTATATCATCATTTATCATAACCAAAAGCCTCTAGTATAATTAATATCATAACCACAATTATAATCAATAGCCTAATAGCTAGCATAACCAATAAGCATGATTACTAGCATAATCAATAAGCATCAACTCTCCATGCTACCCCATCATAACCTATCAAATTACCGAAGTCTCTCAATATTACCTCTATAAGCATTTTTAAGGCATACAACAAGCACATAAAAGGTTTTCAATAGCTAACATAAATCTTGGCCAAAGGTAGGTTATAGAGCCCACTTCTAAATCCTCAAAATTTATTACCAAGCAAATTCTACTCTAGACTAGGCTAGGGTATCTAAATCCACTTTTAGATATTAAATAAGTCACAATCAATCATAAGATAGAGGTTTTACCTAAAATGTGAGTAACTAAGCCAATTATGCCTAATTTATATTTTTTGGATAGCCTAAATGGTCCAACTAACGCAAGTTATGCAATTCATCACACCAACACCTAGAACCCATCCCAAATCCAACAAAATATAATAAACATACTATAAATTAGCTCAATCTATAAGGAGGGTAAAACCTAGCCTACCTGTATGTCAAAGAAAGCTTGAAGAACCCCACTAAATCACTAGCTCTCCCTTCTGAGAAGCTTTTGCAATATGCCACGCTATCAAAATCATAGTCTACTCGTCAAGATAGGACAATGATATCCATATTGAACTATTATGCTTTAGGTCCAAAATTACTCAAAAATCTCATGTAGGTTTGATTTACAGAAATTACATTCCGAAGATAAGCTAACATTCCCTTATGCTTAAGGAGTAGTTACCCAATAAAATGGGTGAAATCTGAGATATATTGGTTCTAAAAGTCAAGACACCAAATTTTAGGGATTTTAAGGAAGAAAAGGGGAAAATCAACCAAGAACATGAAGAAATCTTACCACAATTTCGAAGGAGAATCACGTAATAATTATTATCTAAGATTTTCAAATAACCCACAAACTTTAATCCTAATCTTTCTCAATATTAGAATTTAAATCTCTTGAAAATGAATGAGAAATAGGCAAAGGGCATTGAAATGTGGTATTTATACCCTTCCCAAGTACTTGGGAGTCGCTATCACAACCCGACCCTCGCAATCGCGGCATCTGGCGGCTCCTAGGTGAATATCTATTGCAACACATGGTATCCCAATCACACCACTTATTGGGTGCATTAAGATTGCTATTCGCGATCCAGGGCCCGCGATCTAGGGTGCACTAGAAGAGCTGAGACTTAGAATTTTTCAACGCTCCGCCAACCACTTGGGATTCATCCAAAATCATGTATACGTAAACAGACTATGCTACCCTACCAAATTCAACATTCTAGATTCAATGGCATAATATAAATTTCCATCCGATATCATTTTAACAAAAAATGGGACCCACACCCATATTCTATTTTCTTAACTTTCCTACCAATAGGTCAAAATAAGCCCAGAAGCCTAGAGACTCGAACTAAGAATCCACATAGACTAAAATCAATATTTTAAAGTTGTTGGAATAGTCAAAATTAGCATAAGAGGTCATTTGACTATAGTTTTTATCCAGTGGCCATTTTGAACCACCAAAGACTTCAAAATAAAGAATTGGCTCTAAAACCTAAACAAACTGGCCGATAACTGAATTGTCACTCCCAACAAATTATAAATGACTTAAGACAGCTTTAAAAAAGCTCTAATGATAAAAATAAGCAAAAATATAGAAAATAACCCAAAGGGTCATTACATGTGTAGTACCTTAGAGTAATCTAAAAGCTTATTTGGGTTGTGGTGAGATTAGACCTTCATCTGGGAAGTTCCCTAGACTAGAATTGGTTGTTTAAATAGAATTGACGTATGTTCATCGCCATCCTAGAGTTCCTGAGGTATTTTATAATGGGGAGGATGGTCATTTCAGTAGGGAGTATCCCCGATATTAATAGGTCAGCTAGTTTGGCCAGCTCATCATTCTTACCAGGTTAGGGCTTCAGAGGTTTGTTAGTACTGTAGAGGGATCGACCATTGGTCCAGAGAGTGTCCCTAGTGTGGGATTATTATTTATTCAGCTTATCTAAATCAGTCTCATAGAGATGTGGTGTCTTCCATTAGAGGTAGTGCACTTAGTGTCTCAGTTGGTAAATTAGACGCTCAGTTTAAGTTAGGACCCGCTCAGATTCATACTCATTCAGGCACATCAGGTTTATGACTTTAGATTTCCACCGTTGTTGGTGCTCCCTTAATTTTTTATCTTTTACTTTCTATTTGAGTTGAATTGGAGTAATCATACCCATTGATGACTATATATCTTGGTTTTTTGTATTTATTGTTGTATGCCTTTGTATAAATTTCATACATATGTGACTACCCTCGTAGATAATTTTTTTAGTAGTGGAATAAGTGGATCAGTATGGTATTTTTCTTGGCATATAACATTTGGGTTGAAGTCTTTTTCCTTTGGTGTTATGACCTTAAAGTGGTATTTGGGTTATGTTTTCCATTTTTGGTGACTATTACGGCTTATGTTGTTGTTTCTATTGTTATTATTTTGGTTGTTATTGATTAATTCTTTATAGACGGTTAGATTAGTATTATTTAATTAGAGTTCTCTTCCTCACTTCTATTTGTTGGCCTATACAGCTAACTCTTTTGGTTGATTTTCTTTCTTTTAGTAATGTTAGATCAGTTGTTAAGTGGATTGTACAAGTAAAGGTAGGTTTGGCCTTTCATGGCCTTGTTATGGTTCTATAGTAGGCTGTCGGTTTTAAAGGCCCATGTTTTTAGTTGATTTTAAAGGCTCCTCATGATGTAGTTCTTGGTCCAATTGAGTACAGGTCAGTAAAAATGGGTAATTTCTATCTATGGGAATTAGCGGTTATAGATCGAGTATTGGATTGGCCAAATTTAGGCAAGGTTGTATTTGTCAAAGTTACTTAAGTTTTGTCTACTATTAGTATTCTTCACAGCCTCGACGTGTTCTCGATTATGTATTGAAGCTTTATGTCCTCCAACAAAGGTGGAGTTGATTTTTTGTGTCTTCAGCCTATGGTTTTTCCACCATTGTGATTTTGTTCTTCAGCTACTTTTTTATTTTGGCTTCAATAAAAACCAGTAGGGATATGCCTGAATTTTGGTAGTGAGGTTGATTTGGGTATTTGGATTGGGTTTAGATTTTCTGGCCCAAGTTTTAGGATTTTGACTCTTTTGAATTATAGTATGAAGGTTATGATAGATTTTGTCATTTGGATGCTTAGTCATCAATAGGATTGGTTTGGGTAGTTGAGATCCAGTAGTTCAACCTCAATATTGAACTTTCAGTTATGAGTTGTAGAGCTTTGTTGCAGTCTCTATTTCCAGATTTGTATCAGTTGAGCATTCATTTATATGTTGGATAAGCCTACTCTTTACCAACCTGTTTGTTCTTCTTCACTTTAGATAGATTATGGTTGATAGATATTTAGATGATAGCTCGTTGACACTTGATGATAGTTTCTTCTTCTTTTGACCTTGGTTTCCAATCTGCGCCAGAAATTTCAAATATTAACTTAGTACAAAAAAAATATGCTTAAGAAAACATTAGCATGGTTTCACACACAGTTGTGGGGCGTCCTACAGCGAATTGTCCAGTTTCTTGAGTTGGTACTTTAGAATCCTGACTATTAGTTTTGAGGGCTATTCGGACCAGTTATAGCCTTGACAGGAGATCGCAGTCTTTGACCATCTCCATTTGTGTGTTCAAGTAATACCTTATGGGTTTATTCTTATGTTTTTCATTACAGATCTTCGGTGGATCGGCTTTAACCTTTTGATGATAGTGTGGTATGTTTGTACAAACAAAACTCGGATGACATATTGCATAGTTGGGAGTAGATAGCAAGTTTGGAATAGCAAAAAAAGGTCATATTTGGATACTGGAGTTGGTTGCAAGATTCATGACTTGGATTACCTTTAGCTTAGTTGAGTTTTTAATGGGTGGTGCTTGTATCGATGTGATATCAGTATGTTGTATTATGGATTTATGTGCATTAGCCATTTTTAATTTAATTAGAGGCCAGTTCATTATTGAAGTTGAGTTTTGGCTATTTGGAAATTGAAGTAAGGAAGTTGGTTGAAAAAGGGGCGCCTATGGAAAAATACCTTGGAAGTGTTCTCTCCTTAGAGGTTGACTAGGGAGTCATGTTAGGGCATGCAGGCCTAGTACCTCATTTTTTTGAGCTTTCAGGCTCTTTCTATCCATTGACTTTGACAGACAAAATTCATTTTAGTAGTGGATATTGTAATGACCCTCCAGGTTACTTCCTTGATTTTTATGCATTTCCAGCATTTTGAGTTCTCCCTTAGCAGCTATAGGTCATTCATGACTTGCCGTAATTGTGTTGTATTTTTTGGATACTAGGGATGACATGCATACCTTTAGGTTAACACTATCAACTGGGTCGATCTGGCCTAACCCAGCACCGACCCAAATTTTCTTACGGGGTTAGGTCCGGTCTGGTTCGATCGTCCTCCTTAATGGGCCGGTTCGTACAGGGCTGAACAGTAAAAAAAAATCAAATGGTCCAGCACCAACCCATTTATGAAATTAATCGGTTTGACCAGTCTTGGGATGGGTCCTGGTCCAAGACCGGTCAAATTGGTTAATTTCATAAATGGGTCGGTTAACGGTCCTTGAAGTAAAAAAAAGGCTAGATTCAAATTTTTATGGTTTTTTTACTGTATATATTCAATATATACTATATATACACATATACATACAATATATAGTTACATAATACTTAAAATACTACTTGAAACAATATACATTCGATATATACTACTTAATATCCTACTTGAAACAATATACATACAACATATATCGGTACAATAAATACTACTTTAAACAATATACATACAACATATATAAGCTACATATTATAATACTTTAAAAAAATATACACAAAATATTCATATAATACATAGTTATATAATACTAGTAATATTACTTGAAACAATATATATTCAATATATGCTACTTAAAATCCTACTTGAAACAATATACATCTATAATCTATAATATATTAAAAGTGTGAAGACCCTTAGAAAAGTGATTTGAACTTTTTGCCCTTTCATTAACAGTCTCCTCTTTAGACAGAATCGTCTTTTCACTATTTTCCTCAAATTATTATTTAGTTATTATTAATATTAGAACTATGAAATTAATTAAAATCCTTATTTGAGTTGGGAAACAAAGTTCTAAATCAATTCAAATCTTACCTTATATGTAATTTATTAATAAACTAAATAAATGAAAAATAATGCTGATTTGAATTGAAAAGAACAAGAAAAAAATGTCCAAAGCAAAAAGGAGAAAAAAAAAAAGGAAAATGCATAAATGAAAAGACAACTAAATTGAATTGAAAAGGAAGAAAGAAAACATGTGGAGGAAAAAGGAAAAAAAGAGAAGAAAGAAAAAAGAAAAAACAAAACAAAACATAGGGAAAAAATCACAAAGGCTAATTTATCTATAATTAAAAGCGTGAAGATTCATAGAAAAGTAATTTGAAGAAAAATACTCTTAAACTAGTATAACATATATACGTACAATAAATACTACTTAAAATACTAATTTAAACAATACACATACAATATATATACATTAAATATTATACTACTTCATAAAATATATACACACATATATATATACCAGATTAGTAATAAATTGCAAATGTTTGAACGAAAATTTGAAATGGATTAGGTATCCAATTACAAACAAAAAAATATTATTATCAAGATTATATTACGCTAACATATTTTCAAAATTTGATTTAGATTTTGGATATTGGCAAATTCAAATATTTAAAGAGCATATTGCTAGAACTATTTTTAATATTTCATTTGGACAATATGAATGAAATGTCATGTCATTTGGTTTTAAAATGTCCCTTCTGAATTTCAAAAAATTATGAATGATATTTTCAATCCTTATATGGATTTTATCATTGTTTATATTGATGATATATTAGTGTTTTCCAAAACACTTGACTTGTATATCAAGCACCTTGATATTTTTAATAAAATTATGATAAAAAATGGTTTGGTGATATGTAAACTAAAAATGAGCTTGTTTCAAACTGATGTTAGATTCTTAGGACATAATATTTGTCAGGGAAAGATACTCTCATACAAAAATCTATTGATTTTGCATCAAGATTTCCTGATGTTATTACGGACAGGACTCAGCTGCAAAGATTTTTGGGAAGTTTAAATTAGATATCACTTTTTTTATAAAAATTGATCTCACAATTTATCCCCATTATATGACAGGCTAAAAAAAATTCTAAAGGTCCCTAGACGGATAGTCACACAGATCTAGTTAAATGTATTACACAGAGTGTTAAATCTTTACCCTGTTAATCCCTATGATAAATATGAATACTTGGTAAGGTTGCACTCAGGGAAATGGACTGAGACCCAGAAAAATATGTTACTGTGGCTCATGAAATGCTAATAATTGTTAAATGTGTTTTAAAATTTCAGAATGATTTATATAATCAAAATTTTTGATAAAAACTGATGCTCAATCTGTTAAATACATGTTTGATAAAGATTTTAAACATGATGCCTCAAAATTGATATTTGCAATATGGCCAGCTCAGTTAGCCCCTTTTGATTTCAAAATCCAGTATAAAAAGAGAATTGATAACTCCCTCCTTAATTTCTTATCCCGAGAATATCTAAGTTAAAGATGAATTTTTATACTACCTTTCTTAGTAAAGGAACTTTGATCACCATTTTAAAGGTGGTTCCATTATACAAAGATTTACAGAGTCTTAGAATTGAAAAAATTATCCATGATATGGTTGAAATAGAATTTTACATCTATGATTATGACGAAGTCAAAGAAATGTTTGATCTGCATGAATACTATTTATTTGAATGAAACTAATTATTATACGTGCAGTATGGACCCTTCATGGGCCATAGGAAGAAGAAAAGACAAAGTGGAAAGATTATTCCCAGGAAGTTCATACTCTCAAGGATCGTTATATGATTTCTCATCTAACTCCCCAGTCATACAAATGGGAAAGAAGAGTTTAATAAACTCAAAAGTATTTTTCAAAGGTGAAGCTTCATCATCTCCTTCCATTCATCTAGAAGATATTCCAGAAGACAGTCTGTTATATGAATATTTACAGGCTTATTTAGCCTCTCAAAAGCAAAGTTATACATTTGCTTCAATTTCCAAAGAAGAGGACCATGATGATATCAAGTCCTATGAAAAATTAGTAAACGAGGAAATGATATTTCTTATAGAAAACTCTGAGATTCAAAGGAAATGAGCCATGGAAGATATTCCAGAGGTACTTGATTAACGTAATATATTATCCGGGTTAGTCATACAAGACTCATTCTTATTATGAAACTATTCTCACTTCTACAGGTAGTGTAGAGTTTCAGCACTTTTCTGGTTATAACACGGTCGAGAATGTTTATGACTTCTCAAAACTTATTATTAAATGGATCATATCCGTTGAAGAATGGGGAATATCTACAATGACCAAAAGACAGATAAGTCATAATAAAATCCGTATGAATTTTACATATTGGGATTATACTCAAACCTTTGATAAAATGCACTATTACAATAATGACAGACATAAACATACTTGGTTTATGAAAGCCTGTGCAAAGATATTTGCAGAACCTATTCCTAATTGGTTTTTGAACTGGTAGTCATACCACGGTCCAACTATCAAAATATTACCTGACCCATTTCTTAAATTATACAAAGAATGGGCTAAAGTTTCACCGAATCTAAATGAGTTATACCACGCTGATCATATCTGCTATCTAGAAAAAATTGATCAGATATATTTCTTTATTGAATTCTCAATCTCATGGATACATAAATGGACCCCAGAATTGGGATTCACAAAAGAGCAGATTCCTTGCTTATATCGAATATTTTATAATAACTTTTGGGACAAATTGATGAGAAACACCCCAAAACCAAAGTATTATATGATCAAGAACTCTTGCACTCCATTAAAGAAAAAATCCAGGAATATTCAACAACCCCTCAAAAAAGTGTAACGCATTGCTAGAAGAATCTCTATTCAAGAAGGAGATAAATATGAAATGACACCCAAATATTTTGAAGAAGTAAAAAATAATTTACATCAATCAATTAACCAATATGAAAAGTCTAATACTTCGATGAAAAGTGAAACAAGCAATGATGATATGGCAGAAGAAGACTCTCAGCCTATACCATTAGATAAGATGTTATCAGATAACGCTATTAAAAAAATGGAAAGAGACATTCATCAAATAAAAGGGAAACCATAAAGGATGCCATTGACCCCACTACACAGTAGATACACTGTATAAGGGACCCGGATGTGGGACCCTATTTCACTGTGTATAGATTCTTTTTGTCTTTCTTCTAATTCTTTATATAGAGGCCTTCATTTGTAAATAGAAGTAGGCTCTCTTGTACAATTTTTTCGCCTGTAAATTTCTCTTAAGCTATGAATAAACAATCAACGTTCGCTACTATTTTGACCTTATAAGGTATTAATTTATTATTACTTCTTAGTAATTTTATTTTGAGTTCTTCAATTATCTCTCTCTCTCTCTCTCTCTCTCCGTTCGTGACTATGTTCGGCTAAAAAAATTCATATCTATGTTAAATATCTAACTTCTCTTACATTATATACATGAAAGATCCAAACTCTATCAAAATATAAGAGAATTTTTATACAGTTTCTTGGCTTGATTCCGAGAGGGTGGTACAATTGAATTTAGTACTACTTTTGTTAGCTTTGCCTTAGTGGCTCCATATAGCAAGTTGTAAATCTTTAGCCTGTTAAAGTTGTTCAAAAAGGGTGTCTACTTTCACGGTTAGAACCGCTATACACATGGGCTCAATGTAAGTATGTATTAAATTCAGGTAGGCCCTTACTTGGGTAAAAGATTATTTCTTCCATACAATTATTAAGTTATTCGAAGTTCTTGTATATTTTGATTTTACTCTTAACTGGCCATGCGGACTACCGCCGCTTTAAGATTAAGGGTACTTGGTACTAAGGTCTAGCCCTCAGATCTTGGTAGTCTGTTATCAGAGTCTAGGAACTTCCATGGTGATTATGTAATAGATCTGACCTATTCAATATAGATATGATTTTATACGCATGGATCTGGAGAAGTAGGTATTAAAAGTATTAGACTTGAAGAGGTAGATATACCTCAAAACCTTGATTTGCTAAACAAATGGACTATTCCTAAAGTTTCTATAAAAACCATTTATGATTATGGTTAGTTTGATAAACTTTCTTCAAAACAAATGATAAAGACGACTGAACAGTCTTTAGCCTTAAACTCGTCCGAATAAACTATTCGTTTATTAAATAAATGTGATACTGATTTATATATAAATTATTATAATTATTTGCAAATTGGTATGGTTCAAATTACCTTTAACCCTTTAACCCTTAAAGGGTTACCAGCGACATGTTTGGTAGCTCTTAGAGATGCTAGAAATTTAAATTTTTGACAATCTCTTATGGGCTCGATTGAATCTATTATGGCCTATGGTCCTGTTTATTTTGATACTTAACCAAATTTGCAGTTATCACTGTCTGATATTAATATACTTGATGTTTTAACCTTAAATGTGAAAATACATGGTTATATGCATCTAGTTCTGAAATTATATATTTATCATATAGAATTTATTATAAATTATTGTCCATATTAAATCCTAGATATAAATTATATGATATATCAGATCAGACTATCTTGGAAGAAATCAAATTTGCAAAATCTAAATTCACCACCAGAAGACCTATTAGGTGGAATGAAATTGACTTTCCAACTACTTGGACCCTAAATTCGATCATATCCCGAGTTAGGTTACGAATGGTTTGATGAATAGCGACTTTTCGCATATTAATTAAAATTCGGATGGTAGGATTTGTATTCAATTTGATGACCAGTCTACTATTTATAATAGAAATTCACTTTCTCAGCCTAGATTATTACCTATTGTATATCATATTTCTCCTATATAACCATTATATGGTCCATCTCAAAATCGTGCAGCTTTTTTACATATTATTGATACTGTTTCTTCTAGATTTTTTGAAAAGGTAAAAATCAATCCTCAAACAAATATTGTTCAAGATAATGATAATATCTCTGATAGAGATATCCCAACTGCTTCTGAAATGAACGTCGATCCCAGTGATACTTAATGATTCCTCACCAAATCAATTTTAGCCTAGGATCCCTGGCAAAAGAATATATTCAAAAGGAATTTTTTAGTGTTAAATGAAACCAATTTAGAACTTGTTTTTTTCAGATTTATAGTTCAGAAGAGTTAAATAATATTTCTGAAGAATTTTATAAAACGTGTGCATTGCATAATCAAATTATGCATTTTCTTCCTTGGTTTATAACCACTTATTACCTTTATACATAAAGGTTTTAGAAAGATCTTATAAAGAAGAAAGTGGTAATATTGTTAAAGTTATTTTCCCTCCTCAAGCACTTTTTATTTTACCCAATAATATAGGTATTACTTTTTCTACATTTCAAAAATTTATTAATAACAAAGTTGCGAAATAAGCATCACAGAAATTAATAATTTGATTTCTCAAAACAATTATTTGAGTTTATATGTTAAAGTTTTAGTTGCACATATCAGTTCTCTTGATAAAATACTCAATGAGTTAATAGTTTTGATTAAAAAAAATGAATACTAGCCAGAAATCTACTGATGTTGCCTCATCTTTAGGAAGTAAGTCAGAGCTTTAAACTGTGTACGCTAATGTTCAACGGCCTCCTGAGATTCAGGGGTTTTGATTTAAATCTTTAAATGATTTAGAAGAGCTTATTGATAAAAAAGCTTTCCGGTTTAAGTGTTAAACCTATTGATTTGTCAAATGATTTTGCTGACCAAATAAAAACTACTTCTAATTTTTAAACTCAGACTTGGTCAGAGCTTAGTAAGCTCATAGGTATGGTTAAAAACCAATCGAGTAAAAAACCCAATAACAAATATGTTGATTTACCGAAAATGGAAATATACTACTATCCACGACCTACTCCTCAAGATGTTTTAATAGAGGAACGATCTTGGAATCAGACTAATACGTTTTAAAGTGGTTTCAAAATTTATGAATGGAATATTGATGGTCTGACTGATAGGAAATTAACTATTCTTGTGCATCGTATGATGATGTATGCAACTATTTGAAAAAGTGTTAATAATACTAATAGGAATATTCGTAGAATGATTATTACCGGTTTTACTGGCCAACTTCGTGGTTGATGGGATAATTTTTTGACTCTTGATTAGAAAATTATTGTTATTAATGTTATAGCTACTAACGAAGGAGTTGATAACCTAGGTATGGCCCTAGTAAAAAATAGAGAAGATGTTGTTTATACCTTTGTTCTTACAATCTTGGAACATTTCAATGGTAGATATACCAGCCAGCATAAGATTGTCCGCACTCTCTTAGTGGTCTTCGAGTAGAATTCTAGGTGAATTTAGATGGTACAAAGATACCTTTATTAGTAGGGCTATGGAATTACCCAAAAATAAGCTTACCCATTGGAAGACTAAGTTTATAGATGGCCTTCCTTCCTTATTTGCTGAAAGAGTTAGAAAGAACCTTAGAGGACCTTTAGGTCAAGTTCCATGGGAAAATTATACCTACGGTAAGTTGATAGGTGTTTTTACACAAAAAGGATTAAACCTGTGTAATGAGTTGAGATTGTCTAGACAGCTTAAGATGGATAAGCTTAAGGAAAGATCTCAATTAGGAGATTTTTGAATTCGGTTTGGGGTTCCTGAACCGGTGTTTTCTTTTAGAAAAAATAAATATAGATATTCTAACCGTGACAGACCTTATAGGAAAAATAAATCTAGATATAAATCCAAAGAAGAGCGTGAAGCTAGGTAAGCTCATCATAAGTCTACTAGGTTTGCGAAGAATAGGTCTAAGAGAGATATTATTGATATTAAGTGCTACAAATGTGGTAAGTTTGGTCATATTGCACTAAATTATAAGCTACAAAAGTTGAAGTCTTTAGGACTTAATGATGAATTGCATGATAAAGTTTATGATTTGTTATACACCTCTGAATCAGAATCAGATAATAGTTTTGAGTCAGAATCCAAAGCTAAAGTTGATTTACTTGATTTATCTGATAGTAATAAAAATATTGATGCTACGTGTTCTGATTGCAAAGGTGATACCTGACTTGTGATGATGAATTTTATAAAATATAGTCTCAATTTGAAGATTTAAATATGAGAACTATTACATTTGATAATATGCTAGAACTTTTAAAAGAAATTTCTGATGAGAAACTCCGTGAAAAAATTATAAATTTATCCACGAGTTCAAAACCAACTACTTCAACTACTGATGATGGTAATTCTTTTAGTCCTAAAGAAAATTATGATTATTTTGCACCTTATTCCTTTTCAGAAGTTAATAAATGACTTTCTAAAAATTCTGCCCCTATTAGGGATACTTCTTTTGATGATTTAAAAAATGAAGTTGAAAACTTGAAAAAGGAGATTAGATCTCTTAAACAAAATCAGATGATTTGTGACCACAGGATTACTCAAATAGAGAAAAATAGTTCTCATACTGAAATTTTCAAAGAAAAAGGCATTAGTTCTGAAGAAGATAATCTTCTTCAAAAACCTCTTGATTTAAAGAATTATTCCTTTCTAAGAATGATGTAAGTCATTACTGCTCACAAATGGTATATTAAATGTACTATTTTAATTAATAATCAATTTTCTATAACTGATATTGTATGATTGATAGTGGAGCGGATGTTACCTGCACTTTAGAAGGGTTAATCCCTAAAAATATTTTCAAAAAACTACTCATGTGTTTAAATATGTATCTGGGCATGCTCTTGATATAGAGTACAAATTACCGAATGCTCACATTTTCCAAAATAAAGTTTACATTCCTCACTTCCTTTTTTTGGTAAAAAAAAACCCAATTATTCGTCAATCATACTTGGGACTCCTTTTATTATTACTATTTATCCTTTTATCTACCTTGATTCAAAAGGATTTACTGCTATTTACAAGAATAAAGAGATATCTTATTCTTTTATTACAGATCCCGTATCCAGAGATGGTAATGCTTTAATTGATATGGAATAAAAGCATGTTGACTCATTACAACTTGAATTACTTAGCATAAATATTTTTCATATTTTAAAATTTGCTAAGGTATAGGAAAAGATTAAATTGATTTTCGAACAAATGGCTATAGATATTTGTGTTGATCACCCCAGTGCTTTTTGGAATCGAGAAAAGCACATTGTCACCCTTTCGTATGAAGATAATTTTTCTGAGGATGATATTCCAACCAAATCGCGACCTTGTCAAATGAATGTTGAATTAGTTGGATTATGCAATAAATAAATTGATAATTTGGTACAAAAGGGTTTAATAAATCCTTCAAAATTTTCTTGGTCTTGTACTGCTTTTTATGTTAATAACGCGGCAGAAAACATAAAAAAATACTACTCTAACCAATATACATACAACATATATACATTACATATTATACCACTTTAGAAAACATATACACATATATACATTCAATATATACTACTTTAGAAAATATATACACACATGTATATATACAATATATACTAAATACTACTTTAAGTAATATACATACAACACATATGCATTTCATATTATACTACTTTAAAAGATATACACACAAATGTACATACAATATATAGCTATATACTACTTGAAACAATATATATTCAATATATACTACTTGAAACAATATTTACAAATTATACTACTTTAGAAAAGATATATACATTCAATATATACCACTTTAGAATATGTATACACACACATACACACATATATATACAATATATACCACTTAAAAATTAAAATACTACTTCAAATAATATATATACAACACATATGTCAGGGCCATGTTATACTACTTTAAAAAATATACACATATATACATTCAATATATATTACTTTAGAAATATATACACATATATATCAAACATAAACTAATTAATATAATAATACTTGTATATATTTTCAAATAGAAACATACACTACTTAAAAGATAAACATATATATAATTTTTATATGTCAATACTAGTAGTATAAGTAAAATTTGTTAACATTATTTTTAAATTATTTGTTAACATTATTTTTAAATTTTCATTGTATGTATATATGTTTATTATGTTTATGTAAATTTTGATACTAATGTATTAAAAGTATTTAATTCAAATGAAAAAATATGTAAGGAGTGAATGAATCTTGTATTTTATTAATTGCAAAATGATTCAAAACTTATAAGTTACAAGATTGACAATTCTATAAATTTTGCATCATTTTTTCTAACTCATTCATGTTAATATTAACGGGAATTGCCTGAGGAGTGTCAAAATCAATGGGGTTAAAGCTATGCATTGGACTTGATTATGCTGAGTTCTTCCTTGAAGTCATAATTTCTTCAAGATTTTGTTCGTCTGTTGGATCTACCTCCATTCCTTGATTTCTTTATTCTGCTCTAGTTCAGTCTCAAAGGCAAACTAGAATATTCAAAGCATTATTTCCCAATGAATGTTGATTGTCTCCAAGTTGTTGTTGTCTCTGATATAATAGTTGGCATTGGAATATTTAATATATCTTTAGCTAATCTTGAAAGTACAGGATATTATCTTTTATTATTCTTCCACCAATACAATGCGTTGATCCTTGATGTATGATCCTCTATCGGCTATCTAAGATAATATTTAATCTCTTCTCGAGAATGAGTTTTGTGTGTTGAAGGCGGCACCCTGCCCAAACATTTAAATTAAAAAAATGATCGAGATAACTACTATGTGCTTGTCTTTTAGAAGATGATGGCTCCTCAGGAGCTTGGAAAGCGAGAGTTGGAGTGATATTTGCCGGTACAACATCATCAAGTAAATCAGCATAATAATTATATAATGCGTCCATAAAATTATTTTCATCACCCATAGCCGTAAACAAAGAAGGTTCTTCTTCAGGTTGTATAGCTAAAGCATTATAAATAGTAGAAGTAAATCCAGACATAGAATTATATTTCATACATGTATTTATTATAGCATCAATCAAGTAAATAGGGGGAAGCGGATAAAAATATTTTTATTATTTATCAATTATTGCAGTAATAACTTCTTTGTAACCATCTTTATTCTTATATTCATTAAGAAAATAAGTAATGTCGGCTAAATAAGCTAAAATATTACAAACAGTAGGATAATAAGCACCAGAAATTCAACTGTATCTATATAAAATGTTTTAAAAAATTTAACAAGATCATCAATCTTAGCCTAGTCGGAATCATGTAACATACACTCAGGAAAGAACCTGCAAATTGATTAAAAGTCACTGTAATAGGATCTTTATAAATAAGTCAAGTTCTTAAAAAAATTATAAGTAGCATTCTATCTAGTATCCATTTCTTCAGGCATTAATATCGGTTTAAGTCCACTTTATTCACATTTTCTTTCAAATTCTACAATTCTAATTTTTTGATGATTTTCTTGAATAAAGGCAACTGTGAGCCTAATATAGGATTATAAATTGCTTGAATATAATGAATAAAAATATCAGAAAAAACAAAATATAAAGGAAAACAACCCACAACTATAATTTTGGTTAATTCTTTTTTATCCTTCATTTTATTATAATTCTGAAATAATTGACCAGTTCTTGGGTTCAACCTACTTTAAGTTGCCCCCCAAACAGTCCCATCATTTTTTTTATCGCAACTAGCTCAATTGGGTGTCTTTGTTCTAAATGTCTCATCAATGCAAGTGTAGCTTCTTTATTATCTCTGGTCTTATGCTCATATACCATTTCACAAATATTACATTAGCCTTAGTAGCTCCTTCTATTTTTGTAAAAAACTTCTATGTAATACTAGTTGTTCTATAAGATCTTACAAGGAGACAGAGAGGAAGATTAATCAATTCAGATCTAACATTAGTATTACCGACTTCAGGTGTATCACCAATATCATTATCATCTACATTTAAATCTACTGCGTCTACTTTATTTTCCATATTATGAGCACCTACACCAATTTCATTCTCACACGGCTCGCTAATTGGTACCAGAGGTACACGGGTATATCTAGTACTTGAACTATCTCTATCAAAATTGACATCAATTTATTTTTTACTACCACTACCACTTTCACGACAGAAATTTCTAACACTTTTATCAATTTTTCTTAATTTATCTATATTATAAATTAAGCTAATAAATATTTAAAAAGTACAAAAATAATAAAAATAAATATTCAACAAATAATACATTAATTAAAAATTAAAAGTAAGAGATGAAATGACAATACCAAATTTTTGAAGTATCCGAAAGATGAGAAACTTTAGAAAACTTTCAATTGATATTTGTAATTGTAAAATAAAAAATAAAATTGAGCATTTTAGGAGATAATTAGAATAATTGAGAGAGACTGACAGAATGAGATTTTGAGTTGTGTGAAAAATGGTTCAAAATGAGTGGTATTTATAGGAAAAATTTTGATTTATTTTTTTAAAAATCAGTTGAAAAACTTATTTTGGTCGTTGACCTCCAACGGTCAAAATCAGCTTTTCAGTTGGTTTGGGCCATTGGCCCATATAATTTTAAAAAAATTAATGTGGTTGGGCCAGTCCAGTCCGTTAATCAATGGGCTTGGTCAGATTTCATAACTGGGCTAGTCCACTGGGCTGATCATCCCAAACGGCCCGGGGACCAAGGCCTAGGAACTGATGGACCCAATTTACTTTAGGTGCATTCATGCTCACTTAGTGGTGTGAGTTCAACCAAACCATGATTTTACTATTGTTTTCTAAAAAAAAAATTATTTCCACTTTTTACTTTCGAAATAAATTCTTTTATATCGACAATCGTACCACTTATTTAATGATTTATGAGCTTTTGAAACTAAAGTTGATGTTTTGAAAATTAGACCAAGATTGATTCTGGTCCGTGATTTATCCACTCTTTTATCACTTCTATTTACTTAGATCGAGAGAGATTCTGATCCTTTCTATGTGATTATGTTGATTTAGTCTCAGAGTTGATCTTGAGCAATGAATTCACAGATTTACATTTTTTAGTCACGGCTTGAGTCCGAGTATTTATTATATATACATCTTTCTAATACTGGACAGAGTATATTGATGATGATGATGATTATTGAAATTCCTAAATTAGGACCAGGCAGCATATATGGATATTCCTAAATCCCCTAGGGGACTCTTTCCCTGAGCCACAGTGTCGGAGAAGAGTGATCACCGTAGGTTTTTTCTTTGTGATCTACTGAGATGGAGGACGTGTATACACTTGGTACTTTTTTTATTATACACTTGGTATATTATGGCACTTGGATCCATTATGATTTATTCTTGGTTTATACAGCATTCATTTATATGCATTAGCTATCATCAATATAATTATGTGGGGCTTAAATCTACCGATATTATGGGGCTTGTATAGGTAAAGCTATAATTGTCGTTTGTCGAGTGTTTGATTAGACCTTTCGGACTTATGGGGATTCGATTAGGTATTGTTTGTCCGTACTAGCCAGTTACTCTATTACTATTATTATTATGGTTAGTTCATGGCAAGTTGATTATGGACTGGTATCTGAGGTTGTCGGTATGATTTTGATCCCTTTCTTTTATGGTAAATTACATTATTGATAGTTACCTCATGTTAGACATTATGGTTAGGTACCCTAGTTATGCCAACACTAGCTTTCCTACTTGGTTAGGATGCATTAATATATTAGGTTGGCTACCTTAGGTTATTACTTTGAGTAGTCATATGTGTGTATGTATATATATATCCACATGGTTATTACTTTGAGTAGTCATATGTGTGTGTATATACGCACACACACATATGACTACTCAAGTAAAAACCTAAGGTAGCCAACCTAATATCTTAAGACATCCTAACCAAGTAGGAAAGCTAGTGTTGGCATAATTAGGGTACCTAACCATGATGTCTAACATGAGGTAACTATCAATAATGTAATTTACCATAAAAAGAAAGGGATCAAAATCATACCGACAACCTCGGCAACTAGTCCATAACCAATCTACCACGAACTAACCATAATAACAATCATAAAGTAACTAACTAGTACAGACAAATAATACCTAATCTGAGCCCCATAAGTCCGAACGGTCCAATCAAATACTCAACAAACAACAATCATAGCTTATACCTATATAAACCCCATAACACCAATAGATTTAAGCACAACGCAATTATACTGATGATAGGCAATATATATGAATGAATGCAGCATAAGTCAATAATAAATCATATCGGGTCCGAGTGTCATAATGTACCAAGTGTATACACCTCCTCTAGCCCAGTAGCTCGTAAAGGCAGAACCTACGACGACCACTCTTCTTCGACACTGTGGCTCATAGGGGCACCTACGGAATTTAGGAATATCTGTATACACTTTCTGGTCTCGATTCAGGACTTTCGATTATCATCATCATCAAATATACTCTGTTTAGTATATGAGAGATGTATATATAATAAATGCACAGACTCAAGCTATGACTAAAAGAGTATAAATCTATGAATCTATTGCTTGAGATCAACTCCGAGACTGAATCAACATAATAACATAGAAAGGATCGGAATCTCTCTTGATCGAAGTAAATAGTAGTGATAAAAGAGTGGATAAACCACGGACCAGAATCAATCTTGGTCTAATTTTCAAAATATCAGCTTTAGTTTTAAAAGCTTATAAATAATTAAATAAGTGGTACGATTCCCGTCATAAATCATTAAACAAGATGTTTGTACATTTATATTTATTCAGTGTCTCACTTTGTACTTTGATTATAATAGAACCTCTTGTTCTAACTTCACTAGGTCTTGCGGTTGCTTTACATGTATATTAGTCTCTTTATCATATTTATTTCAGTATTTCCTTTTATTTCTTTTGATAGTCTATTACTAGTTGTTCTGGACTATGGGTTGATAAGTGGTTCACTGAAACTTTCAGAATGAGAAATTATTCATAGAAGTACGATTATGACATTTGTCGCAATAGGATAAATCTGATTTATTGAATTTTTAGGTGTGTGTTATGAAATGGGGAAAAATTGAAAGCTCCCGAGTTTCTACTAGTCACTGCGGTAGAGGTTCCTTCATTATTGTAATAGATAGTCGATTATTGTAGTGGTTAATAAGAAATAGCTCGGGACTACTGTAGCACGATACTACCATCGCGGTGAGACCCTTGCATTAGTCAGGTACCTGTTACAGAGGTCATTATCAATTAGTATAATTGTTCCTATATGTTTTGATGTTATTTTCTCCCTAACATCTAAAATTTTGACCTAAGACTTAAGAAAGGCGATTTCCTACCAGCTTAGGATAATTCTGACGTTAATATAAGATTATTTTACCATTTTGACATAGATTAATTTTTTAATCTATAAAATCAATTGAACAAGGGTTTATAGTGAATTTCTTTGGTTTAGGTCCTAAGTTGATGAATTGGTGGTAATTACTTATGGGTAGTCCTAAAATTACTTGATAATGGTTCTAGTTTGTTGGATTATACTTCCTAGTGTAGAATTCCTTCCCTTTAATGTCGATTATGGAAAATTGGGGCAAATTAATGGGTGGAGAATTTGAAATTGAAGTGTTAGGATATGAAAAATGATAAAACAAGTGGGATTCGTCCCTACTCTTGCCTAGAATTAAAGAGTAAGAGGTTGATTACTCCTTATTTGTTGTTTTTAGATAAAAAATGATCAGAAGCTTCGAGAAAGAGCAAGACTTTTGCGGATTAGTTGCATTTGAATTCTTGTTTGAGGCATGTTATAATTTCTAATGTAGTTATAGATTGATTTATACATCATGCTTATTTGTAAATTGAATGTTTGTTGATTGGCCTTCAGGCGTGCTAGTTGCTTGTGAGTGGGTTGTTATTTCTTGTAAATTCATGAGTTAAATGTCAATGAAATTGACTAAATATTTTATGACTAAGCTTGCAATAAAAATAAGGTATAGAATAGAGTTGGTATAAAAAGTTAGGTCAAAGATAAAAATATAATTATTAAATAATGAATAAAAATAAAATAAGAAGGAAAAAAAGTATGGACACAATCACATCAAATCGGTTGTTGCACATAATAATGTATCATAGTTAAGTAACAATCAAAATAAATATTTTACTTAAACTAACAACATATTTTTAGCACCTAAGTAAGCCAAAAAATCTACAAAGAAAACTTAGCAATAAAGTAAGAAAAAAGGTGATAAAATTTCTCGTATCGTTAAAAGCACAGAGAGAAACCAACATGATATATATAAAGCTTATAATTACAAAACTAACTCAAGCCATGGATCTTCAAAAATTTTAGTAACTTTGATTTATCACGAGCCCCTATTTACAATATACTATATGTCTTCCCATTTTCTATTTTCAATTGATTTGCAGCATGAAAAGGGAAAAAGATGACCAATATAAAAGTTTATTTGATATTTTAATCTAAAAGAACTTCTAATAATACTTTGACAATTCCGGATGTATCCAAAATAAGTGCATAGTAATTTAAAAATTGTAAATTCCTTGTGAGAATTAACTTAGTAATTAAAGAGAAAAAGTAAAATTTTAGATTTTTAGTAGATTTCAAACTCATATATATAAGGAAATATTTTAATTAATAAATTGTAGATTTTTAAAGTCTTATATATTAAGAAAATGGTAATTGATAATTTTGTCTATTATCGAATCTTTAAAAAATTCAATCAACATTTCTAAAACCATCACACTATTAATATAATGTAGATAAACACTTTTTATTTTTGCCGAACATAGAGAAAAATTGAAAAGTACTTATAAGTTAATTTAACCAACTTATAAGTTGATCAAACACTCTATAAATATATTGACTTTTAAATACTTAAAAGATGTTTTGTATAAAGGAATAAAAATATTCCTTTACCCATAGTTAAAGATTATTCAAGGTCATTTGATACGTGAGATAAAGATAATAAGTTTAGAAGAAAATTTGAGATTAACTTTGTCTCATAGTTAATTTGAAGTATTAGCTAATTTTAAAATTATTTTATCCCCGTCATTCGTGTTAAAATGGTGAAAAAAACTATCAAATATAAAAAGTTTGATAAAATAAAGAAAGAACTACATAAATAACTAAACATCCTTATCATATCTACTAAATCTCTTAATATTTTAAATAATTACATATGTTACTTTTGTTGTTGTTGTACTTTAAAATAATTACATATTCCCTCATCACTTAATGGCGTTCTACAATATTTCAACTCAGATGCTCATTCTCCTATTTCTCTCTCTTTCTCTCTCTCCCCCTCTTTCTCTTCTCCTTTTCCTCTCATCTCTCTCTTCCCTCCAGCATTGACAAAATTTCACCACTCCATTCATCTCCTGTGAACCGCGAGCAATTAAAAACCAGCTAGCCCTTTTGTCTTCTTCATTGCTCTAGTGAAAAGCTTCCAGCTTTGGTGAATCTGAGCAAACCAATAATCATGTTGTTGCTTACCTTCCACATTTTGCTTGATGATTTTCTTTTATTTTACAGGTGTCTCTACTCAACGTGGATAAGCTTTGGTGAATTAGATAGCTCTCGCCGAGCCACCATTACCATCAAAGGCGGATCTAGGATTTCAAAGTTACGAGTACCATGTCCCTTTAACATAAATGCTACTATCCAAAAAGGATAATTTTATGTGTGTCTCACCAGAATTTGGCTTGTTAGCAAGATATTTTTTAAGAAAAATTCATTGAAACATTATCGCAGAACCAAATTTTGATGAATTTAGTTGGAAATGAGTTAATTTTCTACTATACGTTCTATTATTTACACTGCCCCAAATAATATAAATATTTTCTCTATTTTATCAACTTAGGGTTTCAATTTAATTATTCATCTTTTCAATTTGTATAGACAAATAGATCAAACAAAAAATGTGATTATTACTATAAATTGTGCAAACAAGAGTTAAAATTCAACTTACCAGTCAGTGTATAACTATAAAATAGATACCAATATTCAACGGATATTTTCAATACCATTGTTAAGAAATTATAACATCAAGCCATGAATAATTATTAAGATTTACGAGGAGAGGTTAACTTTAAATTTGAAGGAAGAAGGAATCATCAATTATGTTCTACACTAAAGTTAAAAATTCTTAAACAACCTCAAGACACAATGTGAAGAATCAACTACCCCCACCACCATCACCCCAAAAAAAGAGACAAACAATGATTAAGAAGAAAAAAACTTATAGAAAATAGAACAACAAACAAAAGGTAACGAAATACTGATGGTATCTGGATTCGAACTCTGATATACTAGGTAAAATTTCAACGCATTGCCATTGGTACTACTTCCTCAACTACTGCACCATGTGGCACTTAAACAATATATCTATTTTATTTGATATATGTACATATGTAAATAGTTTTTCGATCAAAGTTTGCAGGTGACATGCTACTCCCTGAACCCTTAGTGGATTCGCTTCTAATCACCACAACACCACTGTGCTCTTAATAATAGTATGAGGGCTCTCATACTATTGGAATGTGTGTATTCAAGATCTGACCAGATTTACATATTTCAGCAAGCTCTGTTGTTCTCATGATTTCTTAAACAATATTTTAATTGGATCTATATTTTTTAATAAACTCTGATGCCCTTATGATTTTTCAGGTATTGTTTGATACAAGTACACACGTAGCAAAGCTCGAGAGTTACAAAAACATCAAGTCATGTTCATGCAAATGGCCCTGTATGAGTGTGTAATTAATCCATCTAATGGATTTTATGTTTTGAAGTATGAAGAGGGGCTTTGAAGTGTAAGTTTATTACACTCCAAAAAGTGTAGTAACACTTTTTTTAATTACACTCCAAAGCCATACAAGACAAAGGCTAGAATGGTTATTTTCCTTTAATTTTATAGAGTACTATAAATAGATAATAATAGGGCTATTTCTTGGACTTAGTTCATTATTGATATTTTCACTACACAAGTCTTGTAATATTTGAGAACTTCTCTCTCTTGTTCTTGAGAGTGAACCCAAAACTAGACAACAAAGTGTAGTAACACTTTTGTTATTCTTTGGCTAGAAACTTAGGGTCTTGAGGGTCATGGGTTCCTCTTGATTCAAGTAAGAATTTGGTGTAAATATCTTTTAGTCTTAGGGCCTTAATCTTCATGTTAGGGTTCTTAGATTTTAGGATATTTTGTGTCAAATTACTATCCATCATTTTGTAATCTTGTTGTTTGTATCTTGATATAGTAAAGCCGTGTGGGGCTCTTTTGATTCACTATAGTTATTTCAATCTTGTGTTATTTATCTATCTTGTTGAAAATTGTTGTTGTTGCCTTGAAAATCTAGAGAAGCCGAATGGGGCCTTTGATTCTCTAGTCATGTTGTTCTTGTTGTTCTCTTGATTCCTTGTTGTAAGTTAAACTTGTATCATTTGGAATGAAAGCCATGTTTGATTTTATTCTAACAAGATCAATCTTGGTCTTGGGACTTGAAAAGTACAAAAAAAAAACTGAAAACTGAAAAATTCCAGAAATAGTCAAATCTGTCTGTTGTTGTGTTCTTGGTCGAAAATTGTATTCTTGTTGTGTATTGGACAAGATTTTCACTTGTCTTAAGTGTTGTTTCTAGTGTTATCTCTCTTGTTCATTAACACTTTGAGTCGATCTAGATTTGAGCTCTAAAAAAATTGATGTTGTTATTGGGAGCTTGAACTTGGCTATCCATTGTTGAACATTGTTGTGGTGGTGGACTGTTTTAGCTATTGGTTGTTGTTGGTTGTTCTTGGTGTTGTTATTGTGTTCTTGTTGTTCTTCACCCTTTTCATCTTTGTTAAAACAAAAGTGAACATTAGATCCACAAAAGCTGAAACACCAAGTTGTAGTATTTGTTGATGAAAGATTCATCACATCACTCAAAAGACTTGACAACCACTTTTCACCTACTTTCCTTGATTTAAGGACCTTGTTTCAAGGAGAAAGTACCAAAAGGGTCAAGTATTGTTTTGAAATTGAAAAAAAAAAGAATCTTCAAGACCAAATTTCCTTTCATTAACCAATTCCACCATTTCCAAATTGTAGATTGCTCAAGACTTGAAATTGGAGAGTAAAATTTTGACAAAACTGAGGCCAATAGTGGACTGCCACATCACTAAATTACTGTTCACACAATATTTTGAGTTCAAATTTTAGATTTCTTAGTTTCATTTTATTGTTTCTTAGTTTCATTTGTTGGTTCGAACACTAATTGACGACCTAGTACATTCCTACTAGCTTGTTAATTAGTCCTTTGAAGCTTAGTGTTCGTGTCAATGTTTGTTTGTGTGCTTTTGTCATTTGAATAAGTTGTAACTCTTGGCTCTAGTCCGACAAGAATTCTTTGAGTCTCCAACAAGAATCCATTCCGAACAAGAGCATACTCATACCTTAAGGATTCACGGGTTACTAGCCAATCTACAACACTTGTGGAGCTCGAGTCTGAGTGAACTAAAAGAGCGTGAGTGAGGAGAGGGATTTTTAACTAACTTATTTGTTGTTTGTGTAGGTGATACCTTGACAATGGAGGAAACCACATCTCAAACTGTGGATTATAATGAAACAGAGAATATGAGGGTTACACTTGAGGCTATGACCAAAACTTTTGAAAGGTTGAGTACGGAGGTGAGAGCCATAAAGGGGGAAGTGAAGACTATTAGTGGGAGGTTAAAACAAGTGGAGAGTCAAAGGAACTCTCTCCCTTCTAATCCTCGACATATTTTGTCAAGTGGACATGATTAAAATTCCTCCACTACTATTACTCCTGAAACATGGCCTCAATTACCAAATCTTTCCCTAGCTCCACTAAACGCCACAAGCTAAACCACCCATAACCCCTTAACCCGAGACTCCAATAGAACAACCCATTCCTAAAATCCTCAAGTTTCGCAAGAGGGACTTGGACACCCAATACTTCTACTAAATCCGAACCCTCCCTTCCAAGCTCCACTAAACCGAAGACCACCTACCTCTATAAAATCCAATTCCTCCAAATCAAGTTCTAAACATCCAAAATTGTCCCATCCACTTTGAGGAATATGGTAGAGAGGATTATGAAGGGTATGGAGCCTTTGATGATACTTACATGAGGGAGAAGGAGATAAGAGGAGGACGTGTGGATCCAAGGAGATATGAAGGGTATGGAGAAAGGGGAAACCGATACCAAGAGAGAGACGTAGGCATCAATACCATCAAATTGAGCCTACCTATCTTTAAGGGTGAAAGTGACCCTGAGGTGTATCTTGCTTGGGAGTCGGCGTGCGATAAAGTGTTCCAAGTAAATGATATCTCGGAGGAGAATAAGAGTTGTTACGCCATAGCTTACTTTGAAGGCTATGCTAACACATGGTAGGAATACATCAAACGGTTTGGCAATGAGTTTATTGATGGGCAACCACCACCTTGGTTTCGGTTGAGGTACCTAATGAGACAACGGTACCTTCCTGAGAGTTATCGACATGAGTTGTTTGCTAGATTGTACAACTTGCGGCAAGGGAATCAAAGTGTGATGGCATATTATGATGAGTTTCAACAACTTATGTTAAAGCTTGATCATCGTGGAGAACACATTAGTCATGACATCATTCAATTCAAGTGTGGGTTGAACAAAGAGATCTCCACTCATTTGACACTTCACAAGTTTGATACCGTCGAAGGTATTTTCCAAGAGACTCTTGATATTAAAAGGGAACTTAGAGAGAGGTTGTCGTTAAAAAAAAAAGGAACAATCAACCTCGGGTTGGCCAAAGGGCAAGGATATGGTTCAATCTTCTTCGGGTTGGCCCAAAAACAAGGACCAACCCACCACTACTAGGCTTTTTGAGCCCAAAACAGCCCACAAAATCCCTCCGAGGCAAGAAATTCACAAGTATAGTAATCCTAAAGGGTTTCAATGCTTCAAGTGCCAAGGTTGGGGCATAAAAACAATGAATGCCCTAACTGACGCAATGTAATCCTAAGGGAAGGTAGGTTGTATTTTCTTGGAGAAGAAGTGGGTATTGAGGGTGATGAGAGTGAGGCCGATCCTCAAGATGAAGAGACGGCTAAGAGGGAGCCACATGATGATGATGATTGTGAGGATGCTTATTCGCAAGAAGGGGAGTGCGTGGTTCCAAACTTTGTAGTGAGGCATGACATGATTAGTAAGGCGATAGATGATCCTAGCCAACGGGAGAATTTATTCCATACTAAATGTCTTGTGAAGGGAAGTGTGTGCACCATAGTGATAGATAGTGGAAGTTGTGCGAATATAGTTAGTGTTGCAATGGTGAACTTCTTGAAATTGCCGACTACACCTTACACTAGTCCTTACAAGTTGCAATGGTTGAATGAATGCAGTGAGTTAAAGGCCACAAGGCAATGTGTGATACGTTTTAAGGTTTCCAACTACCATGACGAGGTATTTTGTGATGTGATACCAATGCAAGCTTGTCACTTGTTGTTAGGAAAGCCTTGGCAATACGATAGGTCGACCAAATATGATGGCAGGTCCAATCGGTATACACTTGAGAAGGATGGCCGAAAGGTTTCTCTTTATCCCTTATTGCCTTCCCAAGTGAATGAATTATACAAAAGATGCGGAAATTGAGGAAAAAGGGAAAGAAGGCCGAAAGTGAGGAGAAAAGAGGGGAATTCGAGAGTGAGGAAGTAGGGGAAGCCGAGGGGTCCCTAAATTCTAAGGGTCACAGAAATATGGCGATAATGGCTAGGAGGAAGGAACTATTTGTGGATTATGATGAGGACACTCTGATGCTCCTCTTAGCTCATTGTTTTAATACAAACCCCACTAATATTTCTATTTCTCCTCCTATTTCTCATGTTTTGTAGGATTATGAGGATGTCTACCCAAAGGAATTGCCAAAAGGATTGCCTCCATTTCGCGACATTGAGCACCAAATTGATTTTATACCGGGCTCACAATTGCCCAACAAATCGGCTTATAGAAAAAACCCAACGAATACCAAGGAATTACAATGACAAGTTGAGAAACTTCTCAAAAAAGGGTACATCAAAGGGAGCATAAGTCCTGGTGCAGTTCCGATGCTACTAGTTCCCAAGAAAGATAGGACTTGGCGTATGTGCGTTGATTGTCGATCGATCAACAAGATAATGGTAAAGTATCATCACCTTATTCCTAGAATAGATGATATGCTTGATGAATTGAGTGGTTCATGTTTGTTTTCTAAAATTGATTTAAGGAGTGACTATCACCAAATCCGTATGCAACCGGGTGATGAATAGAAAACCACCTTCAAGACTAAATTCGATCTCTACGAATGGATGGTTATGCCATTCTGCCTAACAAATGCTCCAAGTACTTTCATGAGGCTAATGAATTATGTGATGAAGCCATTTATTGGAAAGTTTATTGTTGTTTACTTTGATGATGTGTTGGTGTATAGTAAGTCCTTAGATGAGCATGTAAAACATTTACAATGTGTGTTTGATATCCACCGAAAGGAGAAGTTATATGTTAATCTAGAAAAGTGTTATTTTGGTGTTCATGAGGTTGTTTTCTTGGGTTTGTAGTGAGCTCAAGAGGGGTTGAAGTGGATAAATCTAAGATTGACGCTATTAAAAATTGGCCAACTCCCAAAACCGTAGGAGAAGTGAGAAGCTTCCACGGGTTGGCTATTCTTATAGATATTTTGTCAAAGGATTTAGCACCATTGCCACCCCCTTGACCAAAATGATTAAAAAGGATCGACCTTTCAAGTGGGTAGATGAACAAGCTAAGGCCTTCGAGGACTTGAAAGTTATGCTCATCTCGGCCCCTTTGCTACAATTGGCAAATTTTAACAAGACTTTTGAGGTCGAATGTGATGCTAGCAAAGTTGGCATAGGCGCAGTTTTAATAAAAGAATTAAATCCTATTTCCTACTTTAGCGAAAAGCTAAAAGAAGCAACTCTAAACTACTCTACGTATGATTTAGAGTTGTATGCCTTGATTAGAGCCTTGGCCACTTGGAAATATTATTTGTGACCTAAAGAATTTGTGATCCGAATGGATTATGAATCCTTAAAGCATCTACGGGCACAAGACAAGCTTAACCGGCGGTATGCCCAATGGATTGAATTTCTTGAAACCTTTCCTTATATTATTCAATACAAGAAGGGTAAGGACAATGTGGTTGTCGATGCCTTGTTTAGAAAACATATACTTGTGTCCACTTTGTCTTTAAAGTTAATGGGTTTCGAGACCCTAAAGGCATTGTATCCCGAGGACCCTCACTTTGCTCCTATCTTTAAGGAATGCAAAGAATTGGGTAGGGACAAGTGGGTTTCGGATAGGGGTTTAAATCCCTATGCCAAATTTGATGGTTACTTGTTTAAAGGTAGATGATTATGTGTACCTTCTAGCTCTTAAAGAGAGTTGTTTGTGATGGAAGCACACGATGGCAGTCTAATGGGTCATTTTAGGATTGACAAAAGCCTCGGGATATTGGAGGAGCAATTCTATTGGCCTAGAATGTACAAGGATGTAGCTAGGATTTGCGGCCAACATTTAGATTGCAAGGGAGCCAAGTCTCAGCTCCTCCTTCACGAGTTGTATACCCTACTTCCCACTCCT
The DNA here is from genome assembly GCF_002878395.1 of Capsicum annuum. Lineage (NCBI taxonomy): Eukaryota > Viridiplantae > Streptophyta > Magnoliopsida > Solanales > Solanaceae > Capsicum > Capsicum annuum. The sequence goes on along the minus strand of NC_061116.1, from coordinate 84,065,050 downwards.
TTACGTCCCTGGCTTGATATATCTATGGATTTTATGTTAGGATTACCGAGGACTAGATGAGGTGGGGATAGCATTTTTGTTATGGTTGATCGATTTTCTAAGATAGCACACTTTATTCCTTGTTCAAAAAGTGAACATGCATCAAGTGTGGCATCTTTATTTGTTGAAAATATTGTCAAATTGCATGGTGTTCCGAGGACCATTGTAAGTGATAGGGACTATAAGTTCCTTAGTCATTTTTAGAAGTCAATGTGGGGTAGGCTTGGCACTAGATTGCTATTCTCTACATCTTGCCACCCATAAACCGATGGCCAAACCGAGGTTGTAAATAGGACTTTGGGTTCTATGTTACGATCAATAGTTAAAGGAAAAATGACTTCATGGGAGGACCACCTACCTTTGGTGGAATTTTCATACAATCGGGTTATACACTCAAGTATGGGAATGACTCCCTTTGAGTGTGTATACGACATCAACCCCCTTACCTCTTTAGATTTAACTCCTTTGCCAAGTGATCTTATGATTATCTTAGATGAAAGCAAGAAGGCCAAAGCCATGAAGAAATTACATAAGAAGATGAGGCAAAATCTTGAGAAGAAAAATCAAGAGATTGCTAAGAGAGCAAACAAGGGGAGAAGAAACCTTATTCTTGAACTGGGTGATTGGGTTTGGGTGCACCTTAGAAAAGAACAACTTTTTCCTTCACAAAGGAAAACCAAGTTGATACCGAGGGGTGATGGTCCCTTTCAAGTACTTAAAAGAATTAATGATAATGCCTACAAAATTGACCTTCCTCCGGAATATCAAGTGCACAACATCTTTAATATATGTGACCTCTCTCCTATTGCTATGGTTGAGGATGAACATCCACCAAATTTGAGGACAAATTCCCTTCAAGATGGAGAGGATGATACAAGTACAACTAGCTCAAGACTATTCACACGTAGCCAAGGTCGAGTTACAAAAACTTCAAGTCATGTTCATGCAAATAGTCGTGCGTGAGTGTGTAATTAATTCATCTAAGGGATTTTATGTTTTGAAGTATGAAGAGGGTCTTTGAAGTGTAAGTTTAATACACTACAAAAAGTATAGTAACACTTTTTTTTAATTACACTCCAAAGCCACACAAGACAAAGGCTAGAATGGTTATTTTTCTTATTTTGTGAAGTACTATAAATAGACAATAATAGGGCTATTTCTTGGACTTAGTTCATTATTGATATTTTCACTACACAAGTCTTGTAATATTTGAGAACTTTTCTCTCTTGTTCTTGAGAGTGAACCCAAAACTAGACAATAATAGGAAACAACGTTTCCAAGGAAAAATCTTTGACTTTGGTACCTTTGAGGAAAATAGTGTCCTAAAAATCTTTGACCTTAGGACAGTGGAAGAAGATGTGAGCAATGTCTTCTTGGGGGTGGTTGCAGATAGGGTAGTTAGGATTAATGCTGAGGCCTATTCTGGGGAGTTTGTAGGAGTAGGTAACCGGTTATGATGAGCTAACCAAAGAAAGATTTTAAGCTTATGAGGGAAATTTGCTTTCCAAATCCAAAGAAAGGATCTTTGGGGAGGGTTATCATTTTCTTTTGAGGCTTTTGACAAAAGGTTGTAGATGTTTCTACGAGAGAAGAAGTTGTTGCCAATAAGACCCTAGATGAGCTTGTCTCAGGGTATTCCAGGGTTGCTGGTGAAGGATATTTTAATGTTAATGATGATGTCATGGGGCAGTTAGGGGTTGAAAGCATTGAAATCCCAATTCCATCTTTCCAGATATCCTCCACGGTAAGGTTTTCTTAGGAGGTGGTAAGAGGTCTATAGATTTAGTTCCTTAAGGGTGTCATATGGGGAATCTAACTATCAAGCAAAAAGTTGATTAAATCACTTTTATGGACCACCCAGTGAGCAACCCTCTTACAGTAGTTACCCCGCAAGACTATGTTCCTCCAGATTCTAGAAGTACAAGAGTGAGAGAGAGAAGGCTTCTTAGAGTATTTACTACTAATCACCTTGACCCAGAGACTTTGGGGCTTATGGAAAGACCTCTAATCAAGGCTGGCAAGCATGGTAGCATTTCCAAGGATTTTCTTTTGCAATCCAAGGCCACTTTTTTTCTTATCAAGAGTGATGGTATCCTAGTTAACAAGATGGATTTTCCCTTTCTCCAAAGTGGAACCCCAGATGAAGTTTCTTTGGGTTTCAAAAATATTAGAGAGAATCTTACTAGGAAAAGGGGTGTATTATATTACATAGGTGGAAATATTATTAAAGGGGGATTTAGCAAGAGAAAGCCTACCAGCCATGTTCAAGTACTTGGTTTTCCAACTGTCCAACTTGTTATTGAGATTATCAGTAATGAATTGATAATCCCTATTACAAGGTCTCTTATGGAGGATAGGTGTAAGACCCTATAAATTTCTCTCGTAGTCTGAGCCTTAGAGCATGTCAAGCGAAGCATAAATTCAATTCAAAAAAGTTGAGAAGTGTCTTCCCGAGTGAGAAATATTTTGAACCGTGTATAATTTCCCTAATATCGGCTTTTTTTCATGTAGAGCATTGAATAAGCTTTCCATCGATACCAATTTTGTCAAAATCCGGCATCAGACGAAGAAGTTATGGCCATTTTACATAAAGTAGTCGGAACCGCCTAGGTGCAACGGCCGAATTAACGGACCATCGAGCTTGAGATGGACCATCGCCCAGCTCGTCGCAACCAAGGCAGTGACGCCCAAGTGCGACGGCCAGGATGACGGACCATCGAGGCTGCGATAGACTATCGCTGGGACCATCGATTGAGGTAATGTGTTCTTTTCCCGACCGTTGTGCGACGGACGATCTGATGGACCGTCAGACTGAGCGACAGACTATAACTTCGACCGTCGCAGACCCTGTTCAGCATTTTTAACTCATTTTTAAAAGGGCTTTTTGGTCTTTTCCCCACTTTTTCAGCACTTATTTATATCTGATTAAGGCTCACAACTTCATTTCTCATTTTCAACATCAAAAACTAGGGTTTCTAAAAAATCAAAACCCTTTCTTCTTCTTTAAGAAAAATCAAGAGAAATTAAGAAATCAAGAATCTCTCCAAGAGCTTTCAAGAAAGATTTTCTCTAAGGTATGTAAATGTTGATTCTTGGGTCCTTTTCATCCAAAAAGCTCAAGAACCTTTTTTAAAAATTCCAAGATCTTATGTTTATGGGTTTTCATGATTTATGTGAGTGTAAATTGATGTTCATGCTATTATTGAGTTTTGATTCATATTTGTTTGCAAGGTTTTCAAGCTTTGACCCTAGTATGTGATATTCATGTGATGTTCATGATAAACCTTTTTCAAGTTGCTTATTAAGTGTTGTGTTCATGTGAATTAGGTATAGAAATTGTTGAATAAGCAAAGCATGCTCCCCATATGTTTGATAAAATGCTTATGTGAAGGAATTAGAGTCATTATAGCATGTTGACTAGAATCCCCAATTGTGTGCAAGCCCATGCATGTCAAGTATTTGTTAAAAATCCTTAGTGAATGAATTATGACATGATAGTATGAAAATTCCCCAATTATGTGATCTTTGATACATGCTAAGACTTTAATACATGCCAAGTGTTTGATGCAAGACCTTGTTGAATGAAGTATGATCCAATAGCATGTCCCCCTATGTTATTACATCTTTAGGATTCCTAAATGCTTGAAATGATGTCTTAGTGATTGTGATGGTGAATGATTGTTCATGGTCTTGATTATTCAAGAATGGTTATGTTCTACTTTTATGTTATCAAGTCCTCGGGGTATTTATACCCGATAATTTAGTTGTTGTCTAGAGCCCGTGTCAGTTTTCATGATAATTTTAGTCGAGCTATGATTCTCAGAACTCAGCGAGTTTTAGAACTCTGTATTCTTAGACAGATATAGAACTTAAGAAATCTTAGTAATCTCTATAATCGCCGAAATCCCAGTATTGCTAGTAATCTAGCCTCAGTTCTATACCCAGCTCAGATCTAATAGTATTCAAGTGTTCAGTTCTAACCTCTATAGTAATCGAGTACTCTATTCAAAGCTCAGTGTCGTTCAGTTAGAACTGAGGTTCAGTAGTATTTCGTCAGATATAGAACCAAGTGAATTCAGCTTAACTCAGTCAGATCATTCGAGAAACATGATCAATATCAAATTCAACTTAGTTTGTGTTCAGTTAAGAATCAATTCAAAGTCTTTCAGTTGGGAGTAGGAGCTAGCACCGAGCGAGGGCAGGGATGGCGGATCCCTGTTAGAGAGGCAGAGTCGTTAGGAGAAATCCCTAAACTCCAGAACTGCATAGCCAGTGCAGGATGCAGGAGTCACCCGTCAGATAGGCTTGACTATTATATGCCTTTGGCTTGACTTCCTGCGAGGGTCACCCGTTAGATAGGCTTGACCAGAGAGGTCTTTACTCATGGCACGGTATTGACACTCTTCCAACTGAGGTTATAAGTTGGACCCCACCAATTGAGATTTGGGGCATGTCGGTTAACTGACTACTTCCCACAGTTGCAGTTTAAGTATCAATCTTCAGAAATTAGGATTGTCATATACAGTCATCTATCTCAGTGAGGAACTCAGATAGTTCCATTGATTCATGGACCATCTATCAGATAGGCTTGGTCCCATATAAAGTTATTCAGTATCAGATCTAGAGATCACCCGTCAAATAGGCTTGATCTTAGTCTCATATTTAGTTGAGTATTCTCATTATCATATCCCGAGATTACCCATCAGATAGGCTTGATCTCTGTCTCAGATTCAGTTGAGTATTCTTATATCAAATCTAGAGATCACCCGTCAGATAGGCTTGATCTCAGTCTCAGATTCAGTTGAGTAATCTCATTATTAGATCCCTAGATCATCTGTCAGATAGGCTTGATCTCAGTCTCAGATTCAGTTGAGTATTCTTGTTATCAGATCTAGATATCACCTATCAGATTGGCTTAATCTCAGTCTCAGATTCAGTTGAATATTCTTGTAATCAGATCTAGAGATCACCCGTCAGATAAGCTTGATCTCAGTCTCAGATTCAGTTAAGTATTCTTATTGTCAGATTCAGACATGATCATTTTTTATCATTGATAGTAGATTTCAAAATCATCCGTTAGAGAGGTTTGATCTTCGAGTAGTCAGTCGAGAGTAGAAAGCTCAGAATTCAGTCATTGATATGAGTAGATTTAGTTAATCAGTTTTTGAGATCACTCACTAGATAAGACTGATCTCAACTCTAGTACTCAGTTATCAGTATCAAATGATTCAGTGTTCAATATCTCAGGTATTAGTAGTGAGTTCAGATGGTAGTAAAGTAGTATCTGAGTTTCAGTATTTTGAGTCACGATGATTTCAGTTATGGATCGTACATTTATGCATATGTTCTTATTTAGTAATCTTATAATTATTCAGTTAAGTAATTGTTCATGCATGGGCCCTTGCATTTAGCCTTACCTCATCTTCATACTCGGTACATTCCCGTACTGATGCATTTGCGCTATGGTGTTTTATTTGACACCATAGGTTCAGAGGTACGAGATCCCGAGTACCCTTAGTAGCTCAGTCCTAGTCAGCAGCAGTAGACATAGTAGTGAGTCCTCTTCAGTCGAGGGTGATCCTTATTTTTATTATTATCATATCAGACTTAGTTTATTTTCAGTAGACGGAGTCAGTTGGGGACATGTCCCATCAACTCCACAATTCAGACAGTTTAGAGGCTTTTCAGACAGATGTATTAGTATTCAGTTTTAAATTTTAAGTATTTTTAGATGTTTTGAACCTTATTGCCAGTTTCCGTATATATTTCTATATTATGCAGTGTTTAGGTACAGATATCAGCAGAGGGTTGGCTTGTCGTCCTTCGATATTATAAGCACCGTGTGACATTTTGGTTCTAGAAAAATTGGGTCGTTATAATAGGGAAGCCAAGATACTTGCCAAAGGAGTCAAGGAGGTTTAACAGAAGAGTCTTTGTCTCTAGGGAACAATTTTTAAAGAAGATTACTTTGGATTTGAACAGGTTCACTTTTTGCCCTGAATGACAAGTGAAGGAGTTGAGAATGTTTCCAATGTTAACATAATTTGCTACATTGGTTTTTGTAAAAAGAGTAAGGTCATTAGGAAAAAAGAGGTGTGAGATGGAAGGGCCTCCCTGACTGATGGTAATAGAGTGCTATTTAAGGATATCTATTTCATGGTTTATCCTCCTAGAGAGTACACATGATGAAGAGATAAAGAGAGATGGGGTCCCTTTGTCTGATGCCCCTGATGGGGTTGAAAAAGTATATCCCCTCTCCATTGATAAGAATGGAAATAGATGAGGTAGAATTACAGGACATAATGAGAGAAGACAACTTAGGAGGGATATTAAAAAATGGAGGGCCTGTCTGATGAAGACCACTTTAACCTATCAAAGGCCTTTTCCAAGTCCATTTCAATAGCCATGTTAGCTTAGCTTGCTTGCCTTTCATTTTCTAGAAGTGGGAAATCACTTTTTGAATAATAATGACATTATTAGAGGTTCTTCTATTGGGGAGAAAACTGGCTTGACTTTGCCCAATGATCTTTGCTAGATGGGGTCTAAGTCTCCTAGCAATGATCTTTGTAACAATCTCATACTGGGTGTTGCAAAGGCCTATATGTCTGAAGTCTTAAGGTTTGATGCATTAGCACACTTAGGGATATGGAAAAAGTAGGTTGAGTTGACTCTAGGGTCCATATGGACAAAACTAAAAGTATCAATACAGAACTTTATAGTGGTTCGGCCTAGAATATCCCAGTACCTTTGGAACATAAAACGATGGATACCATCAGGGCCTGGAGCTTTATTAGGTTTAAAGGAGAACAAGGTTCTCCTAATCTTCTCTGGAGAAGGAGAATAGTCAAGCATTTGGGGATCATCTAAGCTGAGGAAGCCTCTAGAAGAGAGGTTAGACTGGCAGTAGAGGTAGGATAGGGAGCTATTAGTAGTAAAGAGAGATGAATAAAAGGAGAAAATGTGGGATTTTATTGAGGCAGGGGAAAAGAGCCAAGTACTATTCGCCCTTTTAAGGGCTCTGATTCTGTTTCTTCTTCTCCTATTATGAGTGCTAGTGTGAAAGAACCTAGTATTTACATCCCCCTCAATGAGCCATAATATTTTGGATTTAAGTTTGCAGACTTCCTGCTTTGAGGATTTAACTAAAGTTCTTTGAAAGGAATTCTTCTAGATCATAGAGAAAGGTACTGTGAGGGTAGTTAGGAGATTTTTGAATACCAGCTAGCATAACAAGAGTCTCCTTCTTCTTATGAAAGATATTTTCAAAGATATTTTTGTTTCGGTCTTTGGCATTGGTCTTAAAGATAGGGATAACATTAATAAGAGGGGAGTTAGGATCAAAGAAATCTCTAACCACTTGGGTGAAGCTGGGGTAGGAACATCACATAGATTCCACTCTTAAAGGTTTATTTAAATTGGGAGAAGATTTTTAGAGATTCAAGAGGAAGGGGCAGTGATCAGAGTGGGTTCTTGGTAGGTGAGTGACAATAGCCTTTGAAAAGAGGTGGATCCAAGTTTCATTAGCGAGGAATCTGTTAAGCCTCTCCAGGATAAGAGATTTTATATTCCTATATCTTTTATTGGTCCAGGTAAACTTGCTACCTCTAAAACCAAGGTCGATGAGGCTATAAGAGTTAATGCAATCCCAGAACGTTTGGATCTGGTGTTGTTAATGCAGTTAATGCAATCCCAAAACGCATTTGATCTAGTGCTGTTAATGCAATTTTCACCAAACTTCTCACAGGCCTCAAGGACCTCATTGAAGTCCCCACCTATTAGCCAAGGCTCATTGTTGGTAGATTTAATAGAATTAGCAAACAGATTTCCCAAAGGGCTTGTCTATTCTCAAAATTGGTACTAGCATAAATAACACAAAAAAAACTAAAAGATGGGAGTTGCTAACGTTAACAACTACATGAATGCCCTGGGGAAAGACAGTAATGTCCTGAATATTCAGAGAAACATTATTCCATATTATGACAATTCTACCTGAAGAACCAGAAGCAGAGAATTGGATTTGGTTGGTGAAGCCCAGAGTTTCAGTGATGGTTTTATGGTCTGCCATTCTAGTCTCCAGGAGAGCTAAGAGAGTAGGCTTATGAATGTTACCCATGTCCTAGTTATGGGTTCTGAACTTAACATTATTTGCACCCCTAACATTCCATATGATTGTGCTCATCATAGATTGAGAGTTCAGAGGGTGGGGTTTTTACAGTGGTCCCTTCCCCTTGTTTAGAGGTTGTAGGAGGTTTAACACTGGTTCCTTCATTTTTTTAATACAAGGGTCATTTTGGATGAGTAGAAAATTTTTGTTCCTGGAAGCTTGATCTCTAGATCAAATTTGTTGAGTTCCTAAGGGCAAAGAATTAAGAGTAGTTCGCTGATAAGGTCCTCAAAGAGATGAGAGATGGGCCTTACAAGTATGAGGACCTCTACTTGGGGTACTTTCAAAGATGCAAGGATCAATTCCATCTCCCTGTTGTTTTCCCTAAGAACTTTCATGTCTTTTCTCTCTCCTTTATTTCTACTGACAAAGAAAGGGAGAAGGATTTTAAGGGACCCTAAGGTAGAGACTGTTGGGTGGGGGGGTCCCCATAACTTTTCACAAAAAGTGGCCCCTCTTCCAAGAGGTAAGGCATTTTGGGAGGGAATAAGGGGGGACTCTGGCACATTTTGTTTAATTTCACTGAGATTAACTTTGAAGTTAGGTTGTTCCCCAGGTTCTGGTTAACTATCCCCCATCACGAGATCCATTTATTTTGTCCGTCATTTGCTAGGCCCTAGCTCAGACTCTCTCGAACAAGTTGAGCTAAGTAGTTTGAGTCCTGGATTAGTAGATTGTGGATTTCCCTTCCCATAGTAGCTTGAGTGGGACTACTTGCTGGGATAAGCATATTTCTAACCATGAGTTTAGAAAATGGCTGGGTTCTAGTAGTTTGGTGGTGAATACCACTGGAGGAGGGTGATTTTGACTTGGGGATGCCATTAAAAGAGAGACTAGAACTGGAATAGTTTTTAAAGAGACAAGAATGACTTGGGAGAGAGATAAGGGGGGTTGTAGTTGATAAAAAGGCATGACTCTCCATATAGCCTCCATCATTACTAGAGCAGTCATTTCCAGGCGAGATGCTATTGAAAATGACAGTTTTAGTTTTTTCATTGATGGGCACCAGTAAGTCCCTAGAGAAATGCCCTGGTGTTTGTTTGGGTACCAAAGATAGACAGAAAAGAGAAATGATTAAGACAATTTTCTAGCTCAGCAGCTGGAAGAGTCTTTTGTAATTCAACCTTAGGTGGGCTTGGCGGGTTGGGTAGAAAGGGTTGCTAGAGGTGGCCCAGAAAATTATTAGCCTGTAAGATAATATGTCCCTTGGGTCCATGAGAAATGGGCCTCTTCTTATCATTTCTATGGTCCAGGCCCAAGTTATAAGTCGCTTGGATTGATTCGCCATGTTGACCCGGCCCAATCAGGGTAGAGTCCATGGCTGCCTTCTCTTTGCCCTTATCAACGATCAGAGTATCGCTTGAAGCCAGAGACTTCGAATGTTGAAAAGTTCTAGTTTCAAGGAACTTACCTAAACCAGCATCGAACAATTTCACCTTAACATTTTGGGTTGGGGGTTGGGGAGGATAGAGAGGTTTTCTTCTCCTTTTACCTTTTCGATTGAAAATTACCGTTTTCTAACCATTTTCTTTTAGTTGGCATTGCGCGTCAGCTAGGGCCGCTGTAGTGTCTCTCTCTGGAGGAGGGTTTTTGGAAGGAGAATTATTCATATTTGGGCAATCAACTGAGGTATGTCCTAGTCTACCACAGGTTTTGCAAAGAAAACCCTCACCTTCATATAATATTTGTTGTTTGTGAGAGCTAATGACCACCTCAGTTACCAACATTGATTCCATCGGTACTTGCACACAGATGCGTGCATTCTGCCTCGAAGAGTTGCCAAAGTGCATGCGTCTACCTTTAGGAGTTTCCCGATTTGGTGTCCAATCTTCTCTAAGATTCCCCCATTGTAGTACTCGGTTGGTAATTGGGGTAATCGTACCCAAATTGCTGTGAATTCGATGGAATCCTCTTTGGGTACAAAGTTTGGTTCCCACAACCTAACATATAGGTATGATCTAGCCACAAACCATGAACCCTCTTGTAAGATTCTCTTTTGCGATTCCTGGTCTGAGAGTTAGACTGTGTAGAAATTAGATCCCAAATCGATGAGAGAAAATATCTCCTTCAATTTCCACAGATCTGTTAGCTTCTTTTTCAGGTAGAGGTGATTTAATTTCCTACCCATTAATCGTATAATGACAGAAGATTTCCATGAAGCATACAAATGGGTTTTCTTTTCTATTGAGAGTTGAATAGTTCTAGTACCCAACAGAGGTTGGTACTGAGTTTTGGATGGAAGGTTGCAAATTTCCAGAATTTAGGATTACTCAATCAGTGAGTTTATCTTTGACCACATCGCTGAAAGAGTCCCTACAAGGGGGGCCAATGAATATTGATTCCACGGAGGTTATTTCTGTACTTTCTTCTGGTAATCCTCTATACAATGCTATTATTGATGAATGCAGGTTAAAACTAAGAATGTAAATCTAGAACTGTTCCATTGCTACAAGGAGCAAAATGAAGTGGCGGATGCTTTGACTAAATGGGGTGCTTCGAAGGATGTTCAGTTAGAGACCACCTTTTTGTAGTCCGCTGATGTGTGCGCATGAGGCAATTTGAGCCGACATAGCAGGAATTCATTTTGTTAGATCCATTAATGCATGTAACAATGTCATTTGGGGCACTCTCCCCTTTTTTTTGTTTGTCCTTAACCCCGACTAACCTGTCGTGGGACAATGTTTGTTTAATTTAATTCCCCCCTTTCTCTACCAAAAAAACAAAAAAAAAGCATTCTCATCCAACTGCCTGAATCGCAGTTAAATCTCATATATAGCGGCAGGAACAGCTTACTGTCTCCAGAGAGAGACATACTAGCTCTTGCTGTCCGGTCAGTACATATTTGGGACTTCCGAAACGCTCTCGATCGAGCAGTCTTTCTGGTTTGTATCTGATTCTCTCTATTAAATCATTTACTTTTTATTTTTCTCCTGTTATCTCCTTCATCTCTAGGGTTTCTGATTATTGTTTTTGATAAATCATAACGAGGAAACCGGTAAAAACTTTTATAGTTTAGTTCATAAATTTAGGGGAAACTTAGAATTTTCTCGTTGGTTGAGTTTTCAGCCAGGCTATCATGTCCACTTGGTTACGAGTTCCTGAATAACCAAATGAACATTAAGATCTTTGTAGGATTTTAATGTTCGTTTGACACTTTCTGTGACAGAGCGATGTATTCAACTTGTTATCCTCTTTGGGTTATTGGTGAACCGAAAACATCACTTATCCTCAACTGCAAACTGAGTTGGGTCGGCTATATGAATTCTCTATATCCATTCCGCTCCATATGAAGTGCTTGTGTGCCAATGTCTTTCAGTGGGTTAATTTGGTTTTCATTGGTTGGTCAATTAGAATAATCCTGATGAGTTCATGTTGGAATTTGGAGTGACAACGTTAAGTGAATTTACCTTTTCTTCACCAAGTTGTATGAAGCTTAGGGGTGCTCACTGAGATTAAATTTTGTTTCTTGCTGAAAGATCTCTGCATGCATTGGCATTCTATTGGTGGTGATTGATGGACCTTTTCTTTGATGTACAATATCTACTCTTCAATTTGAAAGGTGTTGGAGATTAATGTCATTTAGAAATTGGACCTGATGAAAGAAAAAGTTTTAAGAGTCCTTGCTATCCGAAACTTTTTCATACGGTAGATTACAAACTGATGTTATTTAGTTCATATGATGTCTAACCATTTAATTCTCCTGGTGATTGCAAGTACGAGTCATTAATATTTAAGTACTCCAATCCTCAACTGATGATAGTCTGATCTAAGATCAATTTTAGACCCTCTCAATTCATCTAATAATTCTTCCACAGCAGGGATTGGAAACTTACTCTTCACAATATACTTGTTGTGGTTTTTACAATCCACATTCCACACACATCCTCCAAGACCCATCTTTCTACCAGCTAATACAACTGGGGAAGAAAAAAGACTACAACTTGGTTGAACTATCCCTTAACATCTGCTGTACTAATTCCTCAAAGAGGTCCTTTTTTATAGCTGGATATCTTCATGTCTTTGTTTCACAGGTTCAGTGTCATGTTGCAGCACAATTCTGTGATCAAATTCCCTCTAAAAGGAGGCACCTATGTAGGCTCATCAAACAACTTTCTAAACTCGTGTAATAGTTGTACTAATCTGGGACCCTTGTCAGGCTTATCCTTGGCCTCTAATGCATACCGCTGAAACTCACCATTCATGGAAGGAACTACTTGTATCATGCATAATTGAGAGTGGTTACCTGACAGCTTAGCCAACTTCTTATGTTCCCTACCATCTTGAATATAAATCTTTGATGTTCCTTTTCTTGACTGATGGTTATGTGTGATCTAATCTGTTCTAAACCATGATGAATTGATACTGAAGAATTGAATTAGCTTTAGGAAGTTGAGTTTCTGGAGGGTTCTTATTTTATGTAGTGTTAACACTTTGGTGACAAGGAGTTTACTCTCCTTAAGGTCTTGATTTTTTTAGTTTCTTACTTCAGATAGTGGGGTCTGTGTTTGTGTAAGGCCCGTGTAGGAAAGTTGGGTTTAGTTGAATCAATGCAAGTCATTCATTGAAGTTGAAGGTTGATTTTTGTTGGTCAACTATCAATGTGATAAAGTCGGGGCGGTTTTTAATTGTGAGTTGCATGAGAAAACGTAGAATAGCTGAGTTGACCACAAGTATATTTATTTGTGTTACCATGAGTTTAAGTTTCTCCTTCACTTCAATCTTACAAGGGAGCTAAAGATTCAGTTCTTTTAAAAGAAGATTTTCCAGCAACTTCACTTTCTATTTTCTTCATGCAAAATCCCTTTAGCTACTAAGAAAGTGGTAGTTTACAGTCATTCCAATCTGGACATATGAAAACCAGAACATCTCCGGTACATGGAAGATGGAAAGGAAGACTTTTATAGGGAGAAATCTTTTGAGCTGGTGGATATTAGTGGGGCAACAGTGAACTGGTTTATAGAAATTCCCAGTTGTGTGATCATATGCCTTTTCTATATCTAACTTGCATAAGATGCCATCTATCAAACAACTTCTTTGCGCCCCCCCCCCCCCCCCCCCCCACCCCCCCCCCCCCCCCCCCCCCCCCCCCCCCTTTTCCCCCTTTTTTTACCCCTTCACACTTCCCTTCCCATTCCCATACCCCTCTTCCTTCTCTCCCATACACCATTAATTTGTCCTCCTCTCGCCCTACTCAGATTGCCTTTTCCCACCCAAAAGTCAACATTTTATGCCTTGACTCTCTACTTGACATATAATCCCTTTTTGCCTAAATAAAGCATACAAGGATGCATATAAACTCATATCGTAGGTGTGTATTAGATAATTCACACAATTCATATATACTACTACCACCGTTCCTAAATACTTGTCATGTTTTATTTTGTGCACCCCTTAAGAAAAACATTAACGGGGGTGGGGTGGGTGTGATTTGACTAAATTATCCTCGTTCATCACTCCTTTCAGTTTAACACTTCTCTCTTTTGCATCGTATTAATATCTCTCCTTATTTATGACTAAGGGTAAAGGTGGAAGCAAACAATTAGTTATATCTTGATTTTCTAAAATGACAAGTATTGTGAACCATCTATTTTTAGTAAGAATGAAAAGTATTTAAGAACGGAGGGAGTAGCAATTTTCATATCTCGAATATATACACAGGTGTATATGTATACACTCATCTCCTTGTATACATAGTCATCCCCCTACTTGTAGTGGTCATTTGGCTTTTCTTAGAGATGCTTTTCTAGGAATAATTAGGGGTGGGCATAAATACCATGAAACCAAAAAATCGGACCGAACCAAATTGATTTGTTTTTTCGGTTTTTCCGTTCGGTTTCGGTTTATGTCCAAGGGCGATTCCGACCAACAGGCCCATAATCGAGAAAACCGAACATGATAAACCAAACCAAACCGAATTTGGAGAAAACCAAATCGAAAGTCGAATCCGGTTTGGTTTTGGGTACCCCCTCTCCCATAACCGAAAACTGCAAAGATGAACCGAAATTTAAAAAAACCGAACCAGAAAACAGAACACCCACCCCTAGGAAGAATCTCATTTAGAGGTCGAAGCCTCAACAGAGGTCGAAGCCTCAACATACCTGTGAGAAATATAAGAGAAAAAATATTATTGAATTGTTGTAACTATATGATTACATTAAGGCCCTATTTATAGACTTTACATTCCAATCCTTTTCCTAATAGGACACTACATTACAATCCCTTCCCAAGTAGGATTCTATATGCTATTCCTATTTCTACTCATATTCTAACACTCCCCCTCAAGCTGGTGCATAGAAGACATGTACCAAGCTTGTTATGGATGTAACTAATACGAGGATCGGTGAGGGACTTGGTGAAGATATCTGCAACAAAACTGATAAGGACTGCTCTGACCTCAATTGAAAAGGAACAAACTAAAAAAATGATCCAAAAAGTAGTAAACATCGCTAGAAAGTCGATGTGTCGCTGGGAAATTGTTGGAAACTTGTTAAAATATATGGGTCATCTCGAAATCAAGAGATAGTAGATCTTGAACAAGACAGTCACCGAAGAACTGGCCGGAACATACTCACACGCCGGATTATTAGATTTGATGGCTGAAAAGTGGTCACCATTTGAGAAAAAATTATATGGGTAGGGTTGGAATGATGACACAATCCTACTAAAAAGAGAATTATATGGGCAAGTCGGAACGATGACACGATCCTACTGAGAAATAAAAATTATAGGGGTAGAATAGGAATAACGACACGATCCTACTGAAAATTGAAATTATATGAGTAAGGTCGGAATGACGATACGACAGAGAAATTATATGGGTAGGGTTGAATTGATGGCACGACCCTATTGGAAAATAGAAAATATGGGTAGGGTCGGAGTGACAGCACGATCCTACTGAAAAAGAGAAATTATATGGGTAGGGTCAGAATGATGACACGACCCTACTGAAAAAGAGAAATTATATGATAGGGTTGGAATGATGGCATGATCCTACTGAAAAAGAAAAAGAGAAATTATATGGGTAGGGTCGGAATGATGACACGACCTCACATAAGTTAGATCTGAGGAGCCACCGAAAAGACGTACGAAACTATGTAAATTAAATCTGAGGAGTCACCAGGAAGATGCACGGTGCTATGCAACTCAGATATGAGAAAGTAGTCCGAAAAGATGCATGGTGCTATACAAATCAGATATGAGAAAATAGTCACCGAAAAGAAGCACGGTGCTACGAAAAATAGATATGAAAAAGTAGTCACCGGACAGTCAGTGACCCAACTTTCGGTAACATAATCATTGGCCAGACGGGCGGCATATATGAATTATAGCTGCCCGCCGGCAGCGGAAACTTTTTGATTTTTTTACCAAGATCGTGGAAGCTCTGATACCATGTGAAGAAATATAAGAGAAATATTATTGAATTGTTGTAACTATATGATTACATTGAGGCCCTATTTATAGACAATACATTCCAATCCTTTTCCTAATAGGACACTACATTACAATCCCTTCCCAAGTAGGATTTTATATGCTATTCCTATTCCTACTCATATTCTAACAATACCTGTATCGCGAAAGCTACAGAATAATTACCCATAAGCTAGGGAGTTTGAATCTATAATCAAAATCCGATCTCAACTTAGTTTTCTTGGTCTAATCGCAATTTAGGTTAATATTAAATCCCAACTTGGAATGCTTGAAAATACATGCTTTGATCTTAAAACTCCAAAGGAAACTGTGTAAATAATCCAAAAGTAACCATATAAATCTTCAGCTCAAAGACTGGGTGGTCACTTTTTAGAAAGAGTGAAATCCTGGTTTTGGTTTTATTTGATATTGAGCATTACCGCTATCGCTGCATTCCTCATATGATCACGCTGTGCAAAAGTGGGCTGGGCGAGGACCTAGGCATTGGCCTATGCAATCACGGAAAATGCGACATGATCGCGCTGCAGTGATTGGCCACTTGGCCTATCAGGCTCTTGCTACGCGATTGCGCAACATTGGGAGATAGCATTCTTTGAAATCGTGCAGGGTGACCGTGATTGTGGTGCACCAGTTGACAGCAAAAAATTGAATCTGCAATTTTGGTCCAAAAGGTCCGAAACCTCCCCCAAGTCTGTTGGGTCTCAAATTGAACCACCCCAACAAGTCCCTAGTGGTAAAAACAACTTGTTGCGTGTAAATACACAAAGCAAGAGGTTTGACTGTAACACAATAGAAACTAATGATCTTTTATAGTGATAGCAATTAATTTGAGATTAAGACCTAAATCGCTTACATTGAGATTGGGTAGGGATATGTACGAGTGTTTTGGAACCTGCAGTTCTAAAATACCCTTAATTTGCCTTAAAGGAGAAGTTATTTACTACCAGTATGAAATGAAATTGCTATAAACAATTGTGTATAGAAGATGTAAATCAAATGATAGACTTGATTGGAAGCTTGTAAATCTTTGTTGGAACATGGCTTAAACCCTTTTTTGATGGTGGCCAGCATTAAGTAAATGCTGAAGAATACTTCTTACCAATTGTCCCAAAAAAAACCCAGTATTGGAATGAAATTGGCCTGAATTGGGAAGAATATATAAGGACTCTATATTGTAGATGTAACTAGTCTGGGATCAAAGTTTAGTTGATTGATTGATTGACTTTTTCCATTTTCTCTGCCAAAATAATAAAGGATAAGGTGGGATGCAATGAAAGAGGACTGTTTTCTCTTCTATTTTCTTTCAATACCTTTTTTAACAAACCAAAAATGGAAGAGACAATTTCTTCACTTTCCCTTCCCTCTTCTAGTTTACCATGAAAACTGGTTATACATGCTTTGAGATGGACCAATTTAATGTATAGTTATTGGATACTCTTTTACTTTTTCTGCAATATAACCGTGACAAATAGTTTTTCTTTTTTTTGCATACTGCAGATTTCTCACCTTATTTTTACATTTGCTTGTGATTTGATTTTTATATGTGCGTCAGGAGTCAAAGGAAACCTGGAGAAGATGGTTAGCAACTGTGCTGAAGACGTGAAAATTTGTGGAAGTGGTGAGGTTGAATGTCCTGAGACCACAGTTGAGATAAAGATAAAGACGTTGGACTCAGAAACATATACATTGCGAGTGGATAAATGTGTAAACATCTCCTGCTTTTATGTTCAATTCCTTACGTATAAGGGCTATGCTACCTATCAAACAGGGGAAGCAATAAAAACATAAACAGCAGTTGTTCTATGTGTAATTTATTTATATAGTTCTTCAAACAGTAGATTTCAAGTGAGCGTGGCTCCATATACACCAGTTTTCTGTATCTGAGAGAGTTACAAATTTGCATTTTTGTTGGAAATTGGAGCACAATTACAAAGACCAATCATGCTCTTGAATTCAGAATTTAAAAGTTGACTGTAGTGTCATCTGTTTCATTTTTAGAATATTTTCTGACAGATTCTAATACCTTTTTTCAATTCCAATACAGGTGCCAGTTCCAGCACTGAAGGAACAAATTGCCACAGTTACTGGTGTCTTGACAGAACAACAACGGCTCATATGCCGTGGAAAAGTGTTGAAGGATGACCAGCTGCTTTCCGCTTACCGTATCCTTTTTGACGCTCATGATATTTTAGGAACATAGCATGCACCTTACTATTTAGGAACTTGAGTTCCTTCACGGATTTGCGACTAGATGTGGAAGATGGTCACACTTTGCATCTGGTTGTGAGGCAACCTTCATCAGAGAGTACCCCTGACCCCCAAGGTTAGTTGTGCTTTGAACAAACCATTGAATTCCATTTGCGAATAGACACGAAGAGCTATAGCCTCTGAGAGTCATATGAACTTTCATTGTGTCAGTTTTTCATTCTTGTTGTCTTGATTTATTTTATAATTCTTCAACTTTGGCAAGTTAGAAAGCTTGGAAACTTCATTACTAGTGGATGTAAAAGCAAAATGAATGAACTCAGAGAAATCTTGGCTGTACCACTTCTAAAAATCCTTGGGGTCCAAGTCTGACGTTACCGGAAAAAGTAAACTAGGCGATACCATGATGAATGCTTTATACGGATTTATCATTTCTTGAAACTTTATATGGATTCTGTCATGTCATGACTTCTTTATAGACATCAAGTTTAAAATTGCAGCAACTGCTTCTGCATCAAGAGCTGGGTACAGTCAAGGAAACCGAGTGAGTCCTGGTGTAGTAGTTGGATACTCATCTGAACATGGAGGTGGAATTTTCCCTGATCTGAATCGGGTAGGCACTATCGTTCTTTCTTCCTTTTCATGATGTATACAATTTGCTGCACATTTTAGGAAACAAACTCATTTTTTCTGTTTCATATTTTAAGATTGTAGCAGCTGTGCTTGGATCTGTTGGAATTGCAAGTGCTGGCAGTGGCAATGAGGGGATTGATCTCAATGTAAGTATCAAAGGCTTCACTCGTAATCCTATGCTGGAGTTTGGCCTTTTCCCTTTCCTATGGATTATTGGAGAAGTTGGTTTTACAATTATCTCATGGACAGCATGTCAATGGACCCGTCCCCCTCCGAGGTCTGTGATATGCAGAGATGTGTATCCACATTCATTTCATGCACACTATGAGAGTGGGCTGACTCAAGAATGCCTGTAAGTGATCTGTCCTGGGGCGGATCCATGTGTTGAGGTAAGGGTGCCATGGCACCCGCACGTTTCGGTTGAAATTTATCCTTTATATATGTAGAATCTGTAAAATTTGGCTACATAGAGAGTTTGGCACCAAGATGACACTAATGACATGCGGGTACTGTGGTTTTGTGATGAGTTTGATGTCTTTGTTTTGCTTTGTGGATCCGAGATCCAATCTTTGCAGGAGCACTATTTTCCTCACAATCTCTCTCTTCTTTTTTTGGACTGTCATCATCTCTGTTTTTTTAAAAATTCTGCTGCTCTTTAGTACTTGCACCCTTGCGAAATCTATCTTTTCTTTATTTAATTTATTATTTATATATCAGGTTTTGTTGGTCCTAGTGTATTTCTAGTTATATCATAATTTAATAGGAACTTCTTGGATAAATAATTTAAAATTGATTTTAATTAGTATACAATCTATTAATGACATGTTATTAATTTATACTACAACAACAACATACCCAGTATATTCCCACAAAGCTGGGTCTGGGGATGGTAAAGTGTACGTAGTCCATACCACTACTTCAGATGAAGTAAAGAGGTTGTTTCTGATAGACCTCCGGCTCAGGACAAATAACAGTATAACAAGCAGAAAACATAAAAACAAACAACAAAATGGGTTAACACACCACTAACTAATAAAAGAAACAAGACACCCCTGTGTAATACTATGAACTATTTATCTGAAATCACAAACATCAATAAAACACCAAACACCACGAACAAGAAACTACCAGATACATGCATAACACTATGACTTAAGGTACATCGACATACAAAGCACTCCTCCCTACTAGTAAGGGCGCACTCCCACCCATTAAACCCTCTACCCTAATCCGCGTTCTCCAGACCTTTCTATCAAGACTCATGTCCTCTGTAAACTGTAACTGCTCTATGTCATGCCTAATCACTTCCTTCCAATATTTCGTTGGCCCACCTCTACCCCGTCAAAAACCACCCATAACGAGCCTCTCATACCTCCGTACTGGGGCATCCGTGCACCGCCTCATCACATGTCCAAACCATCTCAACCTCACTTCCGCATCTTATCTTCCACCGAAGCCACTCCCATCTTCTCTCGAATAATATCATTTCTAACCTTATCCCTTAAGTCCGCACATCCATCTCAATATTCTCATCTCCTCCACGGCTGGCAATCCGCTCCATACAGGATAGCCGGTCGAACTGCCACTCTGTAGAACTTACCTTTAAGCTTGGGGAGGAACCTTCTTATCACACAAGACTCTTGCAGCGAGCCTCCGTTTCAACCACCCTGTACCAATATGTTGCATGACATCCTCTCGTTAACTTATCCATTCCCCGGAATCATAGACCCAAGATACTTGAAACTCTCTCTCTTGCGAATGGCCCTAGAATCCAACTTCACTACCACGTCAGCGTCATGCGTCAAATCGCTGACCTTACACTCCAATTACTCCGTGTTGGTCCTGCTCAACCTAAACCCTTATAACTCTAGGGTCTGTTTCCAAACCCCCAACTTATCATTATCTCTTCCTTGGGTTTCGTCAATACGCACTGCATCAACCAATAACATACACCAAGGCACCTCCCCTTGAATATGTCGTGTCGATACGTCCATAAAAAAGGTGAATAAAAATGGACTAAGAGTCGATCCCTGATGCAACCCAGTCAAAACAAAGAAGTTCTTTGAATCTCTTCCTACCATCACAACACGAGTCTTCGCTACGCCATACATGTATGGAATTGACCTAGTGTACGCCACAAGCACACCTCTAACCTCCAAGCACCTCTCCAGAACATCCTTCGGACTTTGTCGTACACACTCTCTAGATTGATGAACATCATGTGCAAGTCCTTCTTCCTCTCCCTAAACTACTTTACTAATTTGTTCACAAGATGAATGGCTTCGGTAGTCGAGCTACTTGGAATAAAACTAATTCGATTCTAAAAAACAGTCACGATCCTCCTCAGCTTCAACTCTTCCACTCTTACCCAAACCTTCATAGTACGACTCAACAACTTGATATCCTTATAGTTGTTGCAACTCTGAATGTCCCCTTTATTCTTATATAAAGGAATCATCATACTCCATCTCCAAGCTTTTGGCATCTTTGCTGTCCTAAAAATGATGTTAAACAACCTTGTCAGCCCTCCATACTTGCCCCGCTAGTGCTTTACCAAAAATCCATCAGAATCTTGTCTGGCCCAATCACCCTACTCCTACACATCCTTCGAATAGCACCCTTGACCTCCTTAACCTCTATACGCCTACAATAACCGTAATTGCGACACCTCTATGAGTGCTCCAAGTCCCCCAGCACTAAACCTTCGACCCCCTCGTCATTCAAAAGTCTATGAAATAAGATTGTCACCTCCTCCTAATGAGGGTGTCATCCACCAACATTTTGCCATCCTCACCCTTGATGCACTTCACTTGGTCAAGGTCACAGGCCCTCAACTCCCTAGCCTTTGCAAGCCCATACAACTTCTTATCCCCATATTTCTGCTCCAAAGACACCTGCAAGCTCTTGAAAGTTGCTGTTTTAGCCACTGTAACTGCTAGCTTAGCCACTTTCCTAGCTAACTTATATTCCTCCCTATTCAGCAGCTTTTCCTTGTCATCCTTGCTCTCTATCAACTTCGCATAAGCCACTTTCTTAGTCTCCACCTTCCTCTTAACTTCCTCGTTCCACCACCAGCTCCCCTGGTACTTGCCAGATCAGCCTCTTGAGACACCCTACACCTCTCTAGCTGTTTCCCTGATACAACGGGCAGTCGTCTCCGACATACTATCCATATCCCATTTACTCTCCCAAGCCTCTACAGTTGTTAATTTCTCCCCTATCTCCAAAACACTAGCCAAAGTCAAGCTACCTACTCGACTTTTGAAATTTGAAGTATAATTTGATCTGTATTTTTATTGACTTTTGAAAAGAATGAGTAGGTTATTATAAGAGATGCTTTGAATTAGTCGTATATTCCCTCGTTCCATTTTATGTGTCGTCATTTCCTTTTTTGTCCGTTCCAAAAAGAATGTCACCTTTCCTTATTTGGTAATTATTTAAAGACACAATTCCACTTTTACCCTTATTGGTCCTACTTATAAGGTCCCACCTAATTAAAGATAGTAATATTACATTTTTCATAAAGGACAATTTGGTAAACATCATCATGTCTTTCCTCATATCTTAAACTCCATACCCGGTCAAACTATGATGCATAAAATGGGATGGAGGGAGTATACTATAAAAATTGAACTTTAAAATAATTATAAGATAACTCGATAATTAATTTGAAAAAACTAATCTAAGAACAATAAAAAAAATTAATGTAGTCAAATAAAGAATGTGTAGTAATTAAGCTGTTGTTTAAGCAAGTTTTTTTGTTTGTTTATTTTTTATTTATAACAGTGGGGTGCTCTTGCATGGATGTTTTCTTTTTTTGAATTTTATTCTATACATAATTTAAATCAAGAGTGAAAAACTGAACTACAAACAAACTTATTTGTTAATTAAAGACCTAATTGAATTAACTATCAAACCATAGTTTCTATTCAATCTTTATCGCTAGTGATAAATATAATTTATACATAAAATTATGGCACCCATAACCTTCAAATCCTAGATTCGTCTCTGGATCTATCCAACACATAGTTTTACATAACATCATATTTGATTACTATGGTGTACATTATTAGACTAGGAATTCACAGTTCATATGTAGAGCTGAGAATTAGTATGATGGATTATTAGATTAATGAAGGTGATAAGCCAGTAAAGAAAGGAGAATATGAAATTTGGGTGTAGTTTAATAGGAAAACTCTACTATTTTGTAATACATGGAAACTAAGGTCCTGTTTGGCCATGAAAATAATATTTTGTAATACATGGAAACTAAGGTCTTGTTTGGCCATGAAAATAATAATTTTTCGGAGTTGGAGTTGGAGTTGCTGGTGTGTTTGACGATGAATATAAATTGGAGTTGTTTTTGAAATTGTGAGAGAAATATGAGGGAAAAAAGTGAACAAATTTTACTTGTTTTTCACTTTTTCAAAAACAACTATCACTAAAGTGAAATAATTCTTATGGCCAAACACTAACATTTTCACCTTTTTTCACTAAAGTGAAATAATTTTTCGAAAAAAAGTGAAAATTATTATGGCCAAACGCCTACTAAAACATTGCCATTTTTGTGATATCCTAGTTCTAGAAGGAGAATTCTCATAAAGGAAAAGAAGAAAAATAGGCAGGCTTTGACCTCGCAATAGATACATCTTGCTATCTTTTCAAGTTACAGCTTCAACAACAACATACCTAGTGCAGTCCCACAAAGTAGGGTATGGGGAGGATAGAGTGTACGCAGGCCTTACCCCTATAAAGAGGTTTTCGGTAGATCTTCGGCTTAAGGAAAAACAATTAGAAAAAAAGAAGTAACTAAAGTGAAAGCATAACAAAGAAAAATACTAGCACAATCAAAGTGCAACAAACAACCTATAATAACAGAAATCGAAGGACTAGAAACTACAGAAGCAATATGACTACTAGTATGGACGAATAGCAAGACAACACAATACTACCTACTAACCTACTGTCCTAATTCGTGTCCTCAACCTCTTTAACCTCCTATCTAAGGTATGTCCTTGGTAAGCAGACTAAGCTGCAAAATTCTGCCTACACCTCTTCCCAATATTTCTTCGGCTTACCTGTACTTTTCCTGAAATCATCCCTAGCCAATCACACCTCCGCACCGGAGTATTCGTGCCTCTTCTTTTCACATGCCCGAACCATCTCTGCTTTGTTTCTCACATTTTATCCTCCACCGAAGCAACTCCCACCTTTGTTGAGTGTCCTCATTCCTAAATTCTCTCTCTCTTAGTATGTCCAAACATACATCATAGCATCCTCATTTTCACAACTTTCATCTTCTAAATGTGGAAGTTCTTGACTTGTTAACACTCAGCCCCGTACACCATAGTTGATCTAACCACTACTCTATAGAACTTGCCTTTAAGTGTTGGCGGCACCTTCTTATCACACGAGACTCCGAATGCGAGTCTTCACTTCATCCCCCTTCACCTATCCGGTGGGTGACATCCTCATCAATCTCCCCATTTCCTTGGATAATAGATCTAAAATACTTTAAACTTTCTCTCTATTGGATGACCGGAGTATCAAGCCTTACCTCCACGCCATCCTCACACATAACGTCATTGAACTTGCACTCCTAGTATTCTGTCTTGGTCATGCTCAACCTGAGCCCTTTAGACTCCAAGGTTAGTCTCCAAAGCTCCAACTTAGGCATTAATTTCATCTCGAGTCTCATCAATCAACATTATGTCATTTGCAAATAACATACACAGTAGCACCTCACCTTGTATTTGTCACGTCAATTCATCCATCACCAAGATTAATAAAAACGGGCTAAAAGTTGACCCCTGGTGCGGCCCATCAAAACTGGGAAGTGCTCCTAGTCTCATCAATCAACACTAATTCTCTTGTTTTGAGTTATTATAGAGAATTACCATTATATGTGATATTTCCTCTGTTTCTATTTGTAGAACACTATTTCCATTTGAAACCATTCCACTAAAAATATTATTATATACAACTTTCACAACTCCAGAGTATTTTTGTATGTATTCAAACTCCAATACATGGACGTGTTCATACTTTTACCTTTAATGTGATGTTTGAATCAAACTAATTTTCCTACCCATATATAGTTCTCAAAATCATAGAAGTTTCTTGTGCTTATTTACCCTTATAGATCACATTTTAGAAAAAGATAAGTCAAGTCAATTACAAATGAAAGTATGCTTGTTTATTGTAATCATTTTTTTGGGGTAATGTCGATTTGATGGATTAGATTGATAATGCCATTAACTAGAACGTAATATAAAGGAAATTAAGTGCTATAATTCTTTAAACGTAAGGGCTGCGAGGGGAGATATTCATGATTTCTATGAATTAGAAGGGAAGATATGGTAGTTTAACTCACTTAGTCCATACATTTCTGTCATGCTAAACGTATGTTGACAGACTTGCTTAGAGTACTAGTGTGTTTTATGAGATACACATAGCCCATTAGAATAGTTGTTGGCATTCATGTAAAGTGACAAGGTATAAAGGTCTAGCCTTTTCCCAAACTAAATTACGTGTCTGGAGTGGATAAAATAATGACATCTATTTGGAATCAATTTGTAGTTCAAGGTCGAAATAATGTTGGTCAACCAATTAATGTGGCTTGTGAGGTACAACAATGATTAGGAAATAATCGAGTTAGAGCTGTAGCTATGAGTGCTACAGACGGTTTAACGAGAGGAATGGAAGTGATTGACACAAGAGCTCCTATAAGTGTTCCGGTCGGGGGAGCGACTCTGGGACGAATATTTAATGTGCTCGGAGAGCCTATTGATAATTTAGGGCCTGAAGATACTAGTACAACGTCTCCTATTCATAAATCTGCGCCCGCCTTTATACAGTTGGATACAAAATATACATAATTGAGCACAACCTTCTTTCTCAATACATAATTGAGCATTGACCTTCTTTCTCATTAACCTCAATAATCCTTTGGGTTAAGTAATCTTGGACACCGACACTAGGACTTGTATTTCTATCTCCCATATTATTTGGACCGGACCGAAAGCATTAAATCAGATCGGATTGAAGAGAGTTCTAAACAAACAGTTACTCCCACCGTCCCAATTTATGTGAGGTAGTTTGACTCGATATGGAGTTTAAGGGAGAAAAAGACTTTTTAAACTTGTGGTCTAAAATAAGTCACAGATATTTGTGTGGCTGTAAATTATTTAATTAAGGGTAAAATGGACATTTTAAAGCTAAAATGTTACTAAAGTTAGAAATGTATCGTTGTTTTGGGGACTGACTAAAAAGGAAAGTCAGTCATGTAAATTGTCATTGGGATAGAGGGAGTAGTAAATACTTTCAAACACTTCGACTTGGTAACAAAATGTGGAAAATCTAGTGGTCTTGTATGTGCAGGATATGAAATCAGGTGGTCGGAAATTGCTGGAAATAGGATGGGTCAGGTTGAAATCATAGGCTTTAAAATTTAAGTTATTTCACAAAATAACTCTCGTGCATATTGAGCTCATGTGGTACCTCACAATTCAAAAGTTTCTTTATTGCTGGAGCATGAGTGTGTTCTTGTGCCATCATATAAACATAAATATAGATAGGGTCGACGAGTCCGTGTACCTAAGATAAGGGTCGAATGTTGCAGTAATTTTCCTTGTTGCTCGGTTTTTGGACTAACGCATTGCAGGAGACCTGGCTGTTACAAATGCGTGGTCCCTTGGTTGTCAATTGATTTATTGGGTTGGTTGCCAAAGGGTCCGTACCTCATGGTGGTCTTGATTTTCGCAGAGCTCTCATTGAAAGAGGATGACACAAAAAAATTGAGAATTCTCCCATTTCTATCCCAGATGTTTCTCCCTAATGTTTTGATACCATTCGAGACATAAATACACGGGAAAAGATAATTAATAGGGCTGAATTTGTTTTTTCTGAGATTTAAATGTTTGAATCTGAATGCACATCTGAATGATTAAGATTTATCTCTAGATCTGAATGATTAAGACTGTTTGTTTTTCAACATCTGAATGTGCAAAAAAGTTTTATTTGTATATATAATAAAATAAAAAATACAATTCAAATAAAAAATTAATTACTACCTCCATCTCATTTTATGTCGTCATTTGATCGGGCACGGAGTTTAAGAAATAAGTAATGACTTTGTAAAGTTTACAAAATTACCCCTGTTAAAGATATTTTAATGTTTACTTTTTTGTTGACTTTTTTTAACAAGTGGGACCCACTAAGGATAAAATGGGAATGATTTTATTAAATAATTACCAAATAAGGAAAGATGACATTCTTTTTGGTACGGATCAAAAAGGAAGTGACGACACATAAAATGGGATGGAGGGAGTATATATTATAAAAGCATGTAATTAATACAACAAAATTATTATTTGATTGAGAAAAAATATTTATGTTTGTTAGTGATAGTAAAGATGGTTTATAATGGTGGTTGTGGTGACGATGATTAATGTTAATGATAAATAATGTTAGTGGTGATAGTTGTGATGGTTGGTATTGTAGTGACTGTTATGATGGCAGCAATTGATGGTGGTGGTGGTGGTTGTGATGTGATGTTGCTTGATGTTAGTAGTTTGAGGTGTTGATTGTGTTGGCTGAAACATGAATGCATGATGGTTGATGATGTGTTGGTGCTAGTTGGAGATGTTGTTTGTTGGGATGGTGGAGATGACTGTTAGTAGAGATAAATTTTAGCGATAGTAGTGGTTGAAGTGGTGGTAGAGGTGGCGTTACTAGAGACAATGGTGGTGGCGACCGAAGAATGTGTGGAGGTTGTGATGTATTAGTGGTGGTGCTAGTTGTGATGTATTAGTGGTAGTTAGTGGTGGTGCTAGTTGTGATAGATGAGTTAGTAGTAGGGATTGACCGGTACTGATTGATGATGGTGGTGCTTTCGACGGCGGTGGTGGCGGTGAAAAAATAGAATAATAGAGGTAGTAAGTATGGTAGCGGTTGACAATAGTGGTTGGTAGCGATATTTGTTATCGATGGTGGCTGTGATGGTGGAGGTGGTTGTTGTTGGTTGACAATGGTAGCGGTGGCGGAGATGGTTAGTGGTGGTGACTGCTGATTATGAATAGAGTGGTGAATATTATCTAACACCAGAATATCTCTTCACACCTATTAAGCCTTGGTTTTAGATCTGAATGATTAAAACCTATTCAGACCGATTAAGAGCTAAAATCTTAATAAAAATAAATACACTTAATGGTTTGAAGTCTGAACCATTCAGATTCAGATCTTCAGTAAGTGCAAACAAATGAGGCCTAAGATTCCAAAGACATATGTCTGACACTTGGGTGTGTTTGGTATGATGGAAAATATTTTCCATGGAAAATGTTTTCTTGGAAAATGTTTTCTTGGAAAATGAGCTGGTTTTTTACTTATTTTCTCATGTTTGGTTGGTGAGTGAAAAATATTTTTCGGAAAATATTTTATGGTGTTTGGTTGGTGAGTAGAGAATATTTTTTAGAAAAATAGTTTTTAGTGTTTGATTGGTGAGTGAAAAAATATTTTTTAGAAAATACTACTAACTGTTAACTAGTATATCAGTGCCTCTAACAAGTCAACAATTTGTAAGAAATAATTTAACTATAACAAATAATATCAATGTCGAATTCTAAAATACTACAATCACTAAATTTAAGCAGCTATTAATTAGCAAATATAGGACACACTTTTCAACATTTTGTCAGGACAATCTCAAGATACTACAATCAATAGAAATATAACGGAACGACAAGCTTATTCAACTTCGTGAAATAAGTTACATCGATGACAAGATGAAATATGCAATTAGCAAAAGTAACATAGGTAAGTTTTTCTCTATGAATATGAAAATAACAATACATTCAACGAACATTGGTAATGGAAAAAATTTGGGTTTTACTTTTTTTTTTATTTCAAGCAGTGAAAAATTGAAGCAAAGCACAGTGAAAAATATTTCTGAGTAATGTAAATTTTTGAGAAATGTAAATTTTTTGAGTCACGTGAATATGAGTGTTGTTGGGATGGGGAAAAGGGATGGGGGTGGGGTCATAAGTCTCATTTGCCATTTTCTGGAAAATGACTTCCCTTGACCCATGAGGGAAGTCATTTTCCATCAAATGGAGGAAAATGAGTTGTTTTGATAAATATTTTTCCAACATTTCATTACAACCAAACAAGGGAAAATTGAAAAACATTTTCCAGAAAACATTTTCCATCATACCAAACACACCCTTAGTCTTATTTATATCCATACTTTACATAATACATATTTTCTTATGCGGGGCGCTAAGTATAAGTTTATGTACATTAAGTATCTAACAGGAGGAATGCCTTTAATTTGGCTTGAGATTGTTGGTTTAAAGCCGTTAAAGGGAAACAACACAGGAATTCAATTTAAAGGCTGGCCGCAGAAATAGAGATGAAGTTTAAAGAGAATATGCAGAGTCGGTTGATTTTCTCTTGTAAAGGTTATTTTTATTGATCATAAAATTAGCAACTTAAATAGTTGCTATTACAACTAAAAATAGGACAAAGAAATAACCTACTTCTACCAAAATTAAAATAACTAATTAGTTTCCTACCAAAGATAGGACTCCTAATTTAACTAGGATTGTACTTAAAAAAAATTGCTGGAGAAAACAGAAAGAATAGTTGCATTCTTAAAGCAACTTTCAACACTCCTCCTTGCTTTATGAAATGCAAACACCAATTTTCTGTCTGAGAAGCTCGGATTTGCTGACATCAACTTCAAGGCTACCCCGCCCAGCAGCTTTGAGATGACAATCCAAAACTTTCGGGTCTGCGCAGATGACTTGTTGCCCCTTTCGATATTGGATTAACTCTAAGCCCTGAAGGGTGGACAAAATATCTTCTGCCTTGATGGCTATCATGTCACTTAGTTCCTTGATAGATATATTGCCCTTGAGCTTTTTTAATATATCCAGAAGCACATGCGTCCAGTAACCCCTATAGCTCAACATTCCTAAGTCGGAAAGTGGTCTTGCTGGTGTGCCCACTTTACCTTCTTTCTTTGAACATTCATATGAGAATGCAATTAGGAATTTCCCATACCCTTTCCTCTGATAAGGTGGAAGTGTCAGAATGCAATCTAAGTTATAAGACTCTTCTGAATGCTTTTCCTTTGAAAAGTAACCAACCATATGGCAACCTCGGTCGTCACATTCACGAAGCACATAAAAGAGGAACAGGTTAACATCATAATACAGAGTCTTATGATCAAGAAACAATTTGGCCCAGTAGCATAGATTTTACCCATAAACCTTGTTTTTTTTTGCCATCAACCTCAACCATTGACAGTGTACCACTTTTATAGATCTCATCACCTGGAGGATGCTTAAGATCACATTTCCTTATGTGCCTCTGAAGCTGCTCTTTGTGTTTCATAAAATTGAGACAAAACTAGCAAAAGAACAGTTTCGAGCAGTCAGTGTATTCTGGAGGAAATGGCGATAAGTACCACGTTTCAATCTCATATCTTCCAAATTCTATTGTAGCAATGTTCTTGACTTTTGTGAACTCTTCGTGCTCTCGTAAACTGGCTGCATCAAGCTCCTCATGGCCTTCGACACGAATCTCATCAATTTTACCTTTCTGGTGGCATGTCATTTTCAAACTTGTCACCTTATTGTCGACCTTCTCATCCACAACAGTCTCTACCGAATTAAGATCAAGCTGTTCAAGTTTAACCCACTCATCAAGTCTCCGGTTGAATTCAGTATCAACTATCAAACTAAAATCCTCAGAGTCGGACGTAAGATCAGAACTTGAACTTTCTGTTTTAACAGACTCAGACTCATCCTTATCTGGATCATCAAGATTAAAGTCATCATCTTCTGAGTCTTCAGAGTAAAGCCCCAAGATCCCATCATCTTTAGGAGGGGTTTCTGCCAGCTCTTCAGATGCAGTAGCAGCAGCTTCCTTGGGATATACTCTCCCTGCTGTCAGTGACGGAAAGGTTTGTTCCTTGAAGATCATTAAGCAAGTCAATGCAGTCAACTTTGCAATCACAACCAGGACAAAGCCAGCCTTCATCATCAGGTGGAATGTCTTCTTTTAGCAGAGGTGGCTCCACACACAACTCGTGAAATCCACGTTCTTCTTCCAATGGATTTAATGAGAAACTTCTGCCGCTCATTTTGACTTTAAATAGGTCTTGTCCAGATGATTCATTGATCAAGCAATGTTTATCTTCGAAATACAATTTGAAACCATTTTCTAATAACTGACCAACACTTAACAAGTTTTGGTCCAAACTGGGTACATAAAGAACATGAATTGTTTTAGTGCCCGATTGTGTTTCAATTGTAATGGTTCCCATTCCTTTTGCTGGAATATAACCACTATGGCCGAGTTTAACTTTTGTAACTTTAGTAAGGCTCAAATTTTTAAAAAGATCTTTATCGCAAGTCATATGATTTGTGCATCCGCTATCGATCAGCCACGAATCGCTTGAGACATTGCTTGTTAAATATGGTGCGACCAAGAGTTGATCTTCTTCCTGTTCATCAACAACTCGAGCCTCTGCATCTTGTTGCTGAGTTTTGTTCTTGCAGATTATCTCTTCATGCCTAAGCTGATTGCACTTAGTGCACTTGGCATCAGGCCTTTCCCAACACTTAAAAGGTGCATGTCCAAGCTTGCCACAATGCTTACAAGGAGGGTAGTTTCTTTTGAAACCACCTGTTTTGTTTTTGTTGCTATGCACTGCACCTTCTCCATCAATTGGTTGGTGCTTATTATTCTCCTTCTTCTTAGAACGTCTATCATCGTGATGCTTGGCTGGTAAGGCACCTTCGACAACTCCTCTTTCTCTCATAACACGCCGTTGCTCTTTCGCTTGAAAAGCACTTAAGAGCTCTGCAAGTGTTATCTTGGACAAGTCCTTAGTATTTTCTAAGGTTGTTATGGTAGCTTCAAATCTTTCAGGTGCCGTTACTAGGATTTTCTCAACGATCCTTGAATCATTGAAAGCGGAACCCAACAATCTGATGCGATTTGCTAAATTAAGGAGTCTATCAGAGTACTCCTTTATGGTTTCGCTTTCTTTCATCCTTTGCAGCTCAAACTCACGTATCAGATTCAACACTTGCATCCCTCGAATCTTTTCATCTCCTTCATACTCAGTCTTGAGATAATCCCATACCTATTTCGCTGATTCCAGAGACATGATACGAGTGAAGATATTAGATGAAACTGCAGTAAATAAGCATGCCAATACCTTTGATTTTCTGGTTTTCCTCTCCTTGTGAGTTTTAATCTGCGCCATCGTGGGATTGTCCGGCAAGGGAGCTCTCTCATATTCAGCTTCAACAGCTTCGTAAAGATCCAAAGCTTGCAGATATATTAGCATTCTAACTGCCCAGATTTGATAACTTTCTCCATCGAAAGTTGGTGGTGTCATTGAAGAAAAATTTGCTTCTCCGTTCATGGTATCCACTGGATCAGATTGATGCAAACACTCACAGGTCCCTTAAGATTAAGGCTTTGATACCAATTGTTGGTTTAAAACCGTTAAGGGAAACAACGCAGGAATTCAATTTAAAGGTTGGCCGCAGAAACAGAGATGGAGTTTAAAGAGAACATGCAGAGCCGGTTGATTTTCTCTTGTAAAGCTTATTTTTATTGATCATAAAATTAGCAACTTAAATAGTTGCTATTACAACTAAAAATAGGACAAAGAAATAACCTACTTCTACCAAAATTAAAATAACTAATTAGTTTTCTACCAAAGATAGGACTCCTAATTTAACTAGGATTGTACTTGAAAAAAATTGGAGAAAACAGAAAAAATAGTTGCATTCTTAAAGCAACTTTCAACAGAGATATCTCTTTAGAAATAGTTAAGAGGGAAGTGAACCTACGCCTCATTTGTTTTTATTAAGATTAAAACTTTTGAATTTGAATACACTTGCATATTAAGATGTGCATTGAAATTTAGATGCTTGGATCTGAAAACACATCGAAAAATTAACATGTATTACGATCTTAATACTAAATATTAAGATTGTTCGACTTCAGCATCTGAATGTATAATTTTTCTTTTAAAAAATAATAAATATAAAATTTAATAAAATATTAAACTAATCAAACATACACCAAAAAGATATTTTTAAAAATTTGTATGATGGTTGGTGGTGGTAATGGCTAGCGGTGGTGGTTGTGGGTGTCGATTGGGGATGGTGTTGGATAGTTATGTTGTTTTGGGTATAGTAGCTAGTTGTGATTGTAGTTGCCACCAGTGGTTGATGGTAATAGTTGGTGGCGACGACACTGGGTTATGGTGGATAATAATTATAGCTAATGGTGGTGGTGAATGATGGCTATAGTGAATGCTGCAATGATTGGCGATATATAGTGGTGATTGATTATGGTGATTGGCCATAGTGATTGATGGTTGTTGTGGTAATGGTGGTTGGTGGTGATGATTATAAATTGTGGCTAGCGACGCGGATGGCTAGTGTAGTGATTGATAATGATGGTGGTTGTGGCCGAGGATGGTGGTAGTTGATAATGTTGGGCAACGACGACGCTGGTTGATAATGGTGGGCCATGGCCGTAGTAGTGAATTGGTGAACTATCAACGACAAGAACATACTCATGTATTCTCACAAAGTGGTGTTTGGGGAGAGTATAGTGTATGCAAACCTTTACCCTACCGCATAGGTAGAGTTTTCGTTAAATCCTTGGCTCGAGGAAAAATAGTCCAAAGCAGTCCCAAAAAAATAATGAAAGTACAAGAAACAACAAATAATAATAAAAACAACAGA
Organism: Capsicum annuum; assembly: GCF_002878395.1. Lineage (NCBI taxonomy): Eukaryota > Viridiplantae > Streptophyta > Magnoliopsida > Solanales > Solanaceae > Capsicum > Capsicum annuum. The sequence continues at coordinate 84,031,804 of NC_061116.1, read as the reverse complement.
TAGTAACAGATCAAAGACTACAATAAGACAATACGATAATCGAGGTACAAGGAACAATAGATGGTAATAGAAACCGAAAGACAAGAAACTGAAAGAGCAATACTACGACTACCAACATGAACGGACAAGAAGATAATGCAGTGCTACGTAATAGCTTTCTAATCTGTGTCCTCCACACGCTCCTATCTCTATTTTTATGTCCTCGGTAAGCTGAAACTTTGTCATGTCCTGAATTGGTGAACTACCATCTTCAGACATCTTTGAATAGACATCTGATATTAGGACTTTGTTACATATCTTAATCATTTAGACTCATTCAGTCGTCGAACATAAAAGAATTACACACGTAATAGTTAAGATTCAAACATTAAAAATAAAGAGACTTAATGACTGTGATCTAAGGGTTTGTTTGGTATGAAGGAAAATATTTTCCACGGAAACTGTTCTCCTAAAAAATGTTTTCTTGGAAAACAAGTTGGTTTCTTACTTATTTTCTAGTGTTTGGTAAGCAAACAAAAAAAAAAAAAATTATCTCAAGAACATTTATATGTCAAT